>NW_015387195.1:266212-267335 GCF_001527695.2 Protobothrops mucrosquamatus | reverse complement strand
GTAAATCCGGACTGGCTCTCTGGGCCAGGGGAGCCCTCTTTTATGGGATTCCCCTGGCTTGTAATCACACAATTCCATTGGCTGGCAAGACCCTGTTGCTAGTTAGCCAACCAGCAACGGGCATGAAACTGTATGCAGATGGAGAAGGGCAATCACCCTTAATGGGCGATCAATGGTGAAGGGCAGTCACCCTTAATGGGCGATCAATGGTGAAGGGCAATCACCCTTAATGGGTGATCAGGATATGCATAGGGGATTAAGGGGGGGGAATACAAAGAACACAACAAGTAGAGAGGAAAGTGTACCCCATTATATACCCATTTTCCATCCAATTCTTCTTTGGTGGTGGGGTAGGGGTAAATTGTTCTGCCTAGCAAAGAAATATACACATTGATGTTATCAGCAATGATCAAATTCACTATCAGGTTATACCACCCGGAAATGACATGAGTAGCCTACTTGCAGATTTCAGTGTTCCCTAAAAAAGATCCTAATTGAAGTTTCTGAAATTCACATCCAGATTTTCTGCCTTAGAAATACCATTATTTTCTTTTTTTGGAGGCAGCATATAGGAAAGAGAAAATGAGTTAAGAAAATGAAGCCAGGGTTAATCTTTTAAAGGAGGCTCATACTTCTCAGGTTGGCCTAGATATTAATCTTTAAAACTAAATCTATATTTCATAGTACTTAGTGTGAAACGAAGACAAAAATAAAACAGAAATAACCACTGAGAAAGTATTGATTGAGTTTCAGCTTGTTCTTTTCTCTTTTCTGTACCTGAATTACATTTATATCCATAGCAGCACTGGGGGTTTTTTGTGGTTAATTTTTTTTAATTGATTACGCATAAAGGTTGTTGGCAGAATACCCACTAATAGGAGGAAAGGAAGGAAAGACATGGAAGGAAGGAAGGAAGGAAGGAAAGAAGGAAGGAAGGAAGGAAGGAAGGAAGGAAGGAAGGAAGGAAGGAAGGAAGGAAGGAGCATCAAAACAGACAAAAATATGATTATTATTGTATTTACTAGTTTATATACCTCTTGGTCCAACACGGCTGGAAGCAGCACAGCTGAATGAATAAATTAGTACAACATTAAAATAAAGATCATGATTAAAAATTTCAAAA
>NW_015387195.1:251823-264394 GCF_001527695.2 Protobothrops mucrosquamatus | reverse complement strand
TCCATTTTAACTCTGAGTGGTTGCTAAGCAAGTGGTTATAAGTCGAGGACTACCTGTTTACTAATAGTACTATCTTTGCTTTTACCAGAGTCATTTTACTTCTATTTGTAGATACTTGTATTTTAGGAATTTCTCCAGTTCTTTCTCTTATACGCTGTTATCTCCAGGTACTGCCACGTCCACTATCCAGACTTTTTTTTGTCTATCTTAGCATTAATTGTTCAGTCTCGGGTATTATGTGACAGGCACTTGTCTGTTTGAATTCTACAGTTCTAGAGCAATTTAGCCTCTTCGTTTTCTGTGATTTTTCTCTATTTTATGGTCCTACTTGGGACCATTCCTGTCTGGAATTTCCCTTGTGTTAATTGCCCTGATGGTCTTTCCTCCAGTGAGTTTGGTCTTTACTATCTTCTTCATTTTCATGATGTATTCACTTCTAACCTTCTTCTTAACTTCAGTGTGCTTGATATTGTCAGCTTAAAGGATGCCCAGGTATTTGTAGTGGTCTTCATCCAGATTCTCAGTGTTATTTCCAAAAGGCTCTTGATTCCTTCACTTTTCACTATTTTTTCCTTGTTGATAGTAAAGATGGCATATTTCTCCAGTCCAAACTCTATTATAATATTTTGGCTGCATTTGCAGACAGTGTTAAGCAGTAATTCTATTTCACTGTGTTTTTCCATACAGCTTCAGATTGTCCGTATAAAGGGGGTGAGATAGCCTGGCAGATGTTTTCCATGTCTGATAGACATGGCTGGATTCATTCAATATTGTTGACCTAAGAATCAGTGCAATAATGAACCAGTGGTGACAGTGAGTCTCTTTGAATGATTCCTTTCTTGATATTAACCTTTCCCAGTCATTGACCAGCAACAATGTCTTCCATTGTGTGATCAATTTTTACACAATGCCTCTGATGTTTCATCTAATTCCGGTTATTTCTGGGCACTTAATTATCCAATCACGTGCAGGAAGTCTAATGCCTGCTTGTAATCAATCTACGCTACATTCAAGTTGGTATTCCTTCTCTTGTAGTTTTCCAAAATCATCTTGTCAGTTAGGAACTGCTCTTTTATGCCTGGGCTGTTTGTGCATTTTTCTTTCTTGTTCAGGTGGAAAGAGCTTGTTTTCAACCAAATGCTGCTGGATTGCATCAGCTACCTCACAAGTTAGCAATTTGAAAGTTGTTGGTAAGCACGTAAAATAGCCCGAAGTTGCCTGCTGCTGCCCCTTTTGTTGGATCTGCCATCATTAAGTTTTTTTCCCTCCATGTGAAACAATCTTTAATTTCACTTTCTTGCAGTATGTTGTTAAGCTACTTGGCAACTAGTGGGTGTAGACCAGTCAGAAGGAGATGGTGTTAGACTTCCGGAGGAAAAGAGAGGAACCTGCCCCACTTTACATCGAAGGGGGCTGTGTGGAGACAGTTTCCTCCTTTAAATTCCTGGGAGTCTACCTCTGTGAAGATCTTACCTGGAAAATTAATACAGCCCAGGTGGCCAGAAAGGCACAACAGAGACTCCACTTCCTCAGGGTCTTGCGGAAGAACAGGGTAGAACAACAACTCATGACCTTCTTCTACCGGTCTACTATTGAAAGCGTCCTCACATACTGTATCATGGTTTGGTATGCTGGCTTGACAGCCGCAGATAGGAAAGTATTACAGAGGGTGGTGAGCACAGCACAAAACATCGTGGGCTGTTCCCTGACACCACTGGGTGACATCACCAGGGCCCGTTGCCTTGGAAGAGTGAGGAAAATTCTCAGGGATGACTCACACCCTGGTTGGTACCTCTTTACTCTCCTACCATCGGGTAGGAGATATAGAAATATAGCCAGCCGTACCAACAGGCTGAAGAACAGCTTCTATCCATGGGCTGTCAGGCTCTTGAACGGGCCATAACTTTATGCATGATACTTGTGAGGCCGGCGCGCTGTGCAATTAGCTCACATGATGTAATAAGTTGGTGGGTTTGTAGTCACTGTGAGTTGTGGGGGGGGCACGGAGGGAGGCTCAGCCAATCTCATTGTATACATGTTGTACTTTGATAATAAAGGTTCATTCATTCAAGTTCATCTTCAACTGGTGCTGACCAATTCTTGATCTTTCTTGCTCCTTTCTCCACAATTTCTGCTGTTATTGCAAGTTCTTTCATTTCAGCTTTCTTTATCCGAGCTTCATTCTTGTATTTCTGTGGATTGTTCCATCGCTGCACTAGAACTGTGTTATTTCTTCTTTGTCAGGTGTTGATTAGTTCATTGCAGTCTCTCCATTGATGAATTAGTAGAAACATTTCTAACTCAACTGAAATTAAAATCCTGCCTATAATGTGCAATTTGAGCTTCATATCTCCTGATCTTCTTGGCTGTAGCTATTACTTGCTGCTTTATTATTTCTAGTACTTCCTTAATCTTCTTGATCAGGCATTCTTTGGTTTTCTTGTTCTTCATCTTTCATCTCTTTCATTGTTCTATCTTGCACGCATCTAATCTTAGCATACTAATCTTATTTTCCATCCTGATCTTCCATCTTTGTGGTACACTGTTTGACTTTTTTTTCTTGTTTGTCGATTTTGCATTCCAGGTATTCGGTTATAATTGCAGCCATGCCATACGTTAGTTAGTTTGCTCCTTGCAATGAGCTGGTACTTATGATTGCTATTACAGTATTGGCATCTTCCAATACTTGTGCTAAGCTGTTTCTTTGTAACAAGTTTCAGTGCGGGCAACCTTATTCTGTAGTTTATATCCTATTCTAGATGTTCAGCTGTTGTTTCTTTCAATTCCTCTTTTTTACAGTTGGAGGGCTTTGCTCTTTTCAAGAAGCAGAGGAGAGGGTGCCAGGTTTGGGAATAAAAATGATTCCATATCTATGTTGACTTCCTCTACTGCCAACTCCTCCTGGTTTGCCTCTAATGTCTGAATTACTTCTGGCAAGGCTTTGATTTCTTAGCCCTGGATAGACGTTTGCAGTTCTTCCCATTCTGCTTCTATGAATTCTTTATTTTGTATTATAAATCAGTGTTAATCTGCTAATCTCTGTTCTGTTACTTCTGATTCTGGATCAGAATGTTTTTTCCAAGACTGATGCATTCTTTTCAAATATCCTCTTCTCATTGTGTTTGATTTGAAACAATAGATCATTATTTCTTTGTTTTCTCTTTTCGTATATTTCCAGTGGATAAAAAACTTTTCTTCTAGTAGTCCAGCTGCTAGCCCTGGCCCAGCCAACAGTCCTGAATCCTGCAGCCTATTTGTCACCAGATGTCCAGGAACTCCAACAGTAAGCATCTTGTAGTCACTATATTCTTTATTTATTTTTATTGGTATATTATTTATTACTATTATTATATTACTGAACTTTTCTGGATTCTTTGGCTTGACTCAAGCTTTCTCCTAAGATTACTCCCAACATTTAAAGAGAAAACAAGTCTTGCCTATCTTATTGTACAGAAAACATAGTAGCGACTGTTTTGGGTTAACAATATGCCTGGAAAACAGTATCTAGCTGAAGAGTTTTTCCAGTTGCTGCTCTATATTCCCAATGTTCTGCTCCCCAAGTGAATGGATATTATTTAATCATTGGAGAAGGAAAAAAAGAATGTTGCTTTTTCTCCTTCCCCAAATAATGATTGTTGTTCAGTTCAATACTAGGTCTGTTGCCCTATGTGCCGTTCACCCAATATGGAGATGGCATTCTGCAGAAAGTCACAGATATCTCTCAAAACCTTTGTAAACCCACAAAGTCCACCAATACCACAAGTTACAGCATGTTTCACATCACAGGGTCACAAGTTGTTCTTCTGTCCTTTTACAGTAATGTCTTTATTAGCATAAATGAAGCACAAATGTTTCAAGGGTGTACCTAGGTTAACCATAACATTTCTACATATTCCATTGCATAATTCTTCCGGTCCTTGGAGGTCATCTAGTCCAACCCCCTGCTCAGGCAGGAAACCCTATACCATTTCGGACAAATGGCTGTCCAGTCTCTTAAAAACTTCCAGTGTTGGAGCATTCACTGCTTCTGGAGGCAGGTTGTTCCACTGGTTAATTGTTCTAACTGTCAGGAAGTTTCTCCTTAGTTCTAGGTTGCTTCTCTCCTTGATTAGTTTCCATCCGTTGCTTCTTGTCCTGCCTTCAGGCGCTTTGGAAAATAACTTGACTCCCTCTTCTTTGTGGCAGCCCCTGAGATACTGGAACACTGCTATCATGTTCCCCCCTCGTCCTTCTCTTCATTAAACTAGACATACCCAATTCCAGCAGCCGTTCCTTATATGCTTTAGTCTCCAGTCCCCTAATCATCTTTTCCTGTTTGTGCCTTACGCCTTCTCCCATAATACACTTAAGAGTTACAATTTAGCAAGCTAAAGAGCTCTTGCCTTGTCCTAGAGCCTGAACTTTAATTGGACTATTATTGGACTTTTTATTGGGGATTTGGGCCTTCTCTATCGTGAATGGGGAAAGCTGCTTTATATTTGCAAAAAAACATGATTGTGGAGAAAGGTTCCAATCGGTGGAAAGTCTGCATGGAAACTATCCAGCGTAGACATTCACCTGATGTATGAGGAGAGGATCAACTATA
Source organism: Protobothrops mucrosquamatus (assembly GCF_001527695.2). Classification (NCBI taxonomy): domain Eukaryota; kingdom Metazoa; phylum Chordata; class Lepidosauria; order Squamata; family Viperidae; genus Protobothrops; species Protobothrops mucrosquamatus. The sequence continues at coordinate 259,809 of NW_015387195.1, read as the reverse complement.
TATACGTATACGTATATGTAGGGATGTGGGTCTATACATATGTTGTTCATAGTATGTTTAGGTGTGTGTCATGTATGTGTTTCACTTTGAGAGCGGGCAACTAAATTTGATGTGTGCCATTGTGCCCACAGTATAAAAATGACAATAAAGGTTCTCTTCTCTTCTCTTCTCTTTTCTCTTATCTTATCTTATCTTATCTAGCAAGCCAACTGAACAGGACCAGAAACCCTAAGCATACTCTTTTGGCAATTAGAGCCAGAAAAGGTACATAGGTTTGTTTGTCTTTGCAGACCACCACAAAATCATTTTACCTACTCATTGCAAGGAGAAGGGGGGGGGGAAACTAAATGTTTATAGAGATCTCTTAATTTTTACCCCATCTTATATAGATTAGATTGGCCTAAATCTCTCTATCCCAGAAGAGGTGCAGCCTATGTATACCTGGAAGAAGGAACTACCATAATCAATGAAATGAGTGACAAAAGAAGTATGCTTAGGTTTAACTGAGTTGCTAAACTCAGATTTCCAGTATGTTTTTCATGTGGGTATCTACATATAATTATCCAAGGAATATGTACATACAAGAGAATGGCTTGTATGTAAAAATGGATGAGGGATTAATTAATTTTATAAATGGTTGGCTTATTGTGCAGGCAATTAATTTGTCATTAATTCCAATTATATGTCTAATCTTCCTTTCAGGGAGGCTCCTGTTCCATTCAGTGTTGACTTCCTTTTGAATTAATAAATAGTTGCATCATCTGTACACTGCCCAATTAACCATGTCCTCTGGGTTATTAACTGTAGAACTTTTAAATGCTTGCAGAGAAAAACAAACCCTAGCTAAATACCTGGAATCTACACTCTGAAAATAGCCAAAAAAGATCACATTTAAGCAGAATTAATAGGATCAGCTCTGACAAATAGACAACAGGCAAGATAAAGTAGCTTGAAAATAATCCCTATAAATATATTAGTTTTTGATAGATAAAACCTCAGAGGAGGCAAACATTTGTAGTCCAGCCTGTCCTGTAATTATAACTTATATACAACACTAAAATATAAATTGGGAGGGAGGGAGGGAGGGAGGGAGGGAGGGAGGGAGGAAGGAAGGAAGGAAGGAAGGAAGGAAGGAAGGAAGGAAGGAAGGAAGGAAGGAAGGAAGGAAGGAAGGAAGGAAGATTTCTGATGCTCCCTGCTAACTTCCCACAAGGAAATTCCATTTTAGGTTTAGATAAGGAATCCCAAATGTGCTTTCCAAAATGCAACTGGGCTTTCTTTGTTTTTTGTTTGAAAATGGTTTGCTTCTCATCCAAGAAGCTTCTTCAGTTCTGGATGAGTAGTGAAACATTTTCAAAGAAAAAACAAAGAAAGTCCAGTTGCATTTTAAAAAAGCACCTTTGGGACAACCATGATCTGGATGATTGAGAATCCCCACAGACATTTAGGTAAGGAAATATCTCTGAAACTATGATCCAATGAGGCACAGGTTATCTAGCATCTTCTATTGAGCTTGATTAACTTTGACTGGTTTAAATATTCACATTTTAACATTTCTATTTAAATCCGGCACTGTGGAAGTTTGGGCACTGTGATGTTTTCATCCATTAGAATGCTGTGACTGTAATATAGCAAAATCGCAACTTATTTCCACTGTAGTAAGTAAGCAATATTTTGGGTGTAAATATCCAGATGACCTCTGGATGGCATCAAATGATTAGAGTTCTCTATTACCTCTTTGCTGTGGTTGACTGCTTCTTGGATTTTTACAGATATGCATCTATAACCATTTGTCTGAGATGGTATAGGGCAGTGATGGCGAACCTTTTAGAGACCGAGTGCCCAAAAACTGACCCGCCCCTGGCCCACTCCCACTCCACCCGCCCGCCCCCACCCTGCTCTGCCCTCACCCCACCCGCCCTCAGGGCCATCCACAGCCCACCGCAGATCGCTCAGGCGGCCCTGCAGCGCCATGGTAACCATGCCCTCTGCCCGCACCCCGCAGCATCAGCTGCTGCTCAGCTGCCATGTGCTTGACTGCGTTGCTCCGCATGGGCCGCACCTGGGGGTGACTCTCCTCTGGGGGGGCTGCTGTTGAGGAGGGGGCTGCGGGGGGAGGCAGGGCTGGGGCGACAGCTTGCATGCCCACAGAGAGGGCTCCGAGTGCCGTCTCTGGCACTCGTGCCATAGGTTCGCCACCACTGGTATAGGGTTTCCTGCCTGAGCAGAGGATTGGACTAGAAGACTTCCCTTCCAACTCTGTTATTCTATTCTATTCTATTCTATTCTATTCTATTCTATTCTATTCTATTCTATTCTATCCTATTCTATTCTATTCCCCAATTGGAAATGCCTTGTTTAATGGAGGCTTCTCCAGCCTTGCAAACTTGCAAAATGCAAATGTCATCATTTCTAAACAATGAAGTCCCATGGGTTTAGCATTTTAACAATTATCTACTAAATCTGGACTAAGATTTCCATTTGATGGAAATGCAACCAAAAAGAAAAAAGAAAATATTTTGGTTATAGTGTCTCTAGACAAGGATAAACTTGTATGGATTGATCAGTCATTTTTACCTGTTCTTCCACAACTGGTACAGCATGCTGCTCCTGCATCACTTTTAGTTAATAGTTTTCCTAATCTCTTATATAGAATAATAATAATAATAATAATAATAATAATAATAATAATAATAATAATAATAATAATAATAATAATAATAATAATAATAATAATAAAGTTGAAAGGGACCTTGGAGGTTATCAAGTCCAACCCCCTGCTCAGGCAGGTAATCCTATACCATTTCGGACAAATGGCTGTCCAGTTTCTTCTTAAAAACTTCCAGTGTTGGAGCATTCACCACTTCTGGAGGCAGGTTGTTCCACTGGTTAATTGTTCTAACTGTCAGGAAATTTCTCCTTAGTTCTAGGTTGCTTCTCTCCTTGATTAGTTTCCATCCGTTGCCTCTTGTCCTGCCTTCAGGCGCTTTGGAAAATAGCTTGACTCCCTCTTCTTTGTGGCAGCCCCTGAGATATTGGAACACTGCTATGGTTATGGTTATGAATGCAGCAAAGTACATATCCTTTGGAGGATAGTGTAAAAATTTTCTTTAAAAAGGTAGAGAAGAAATTCATTAGAAGCCATAAAAACCATGAGCAATATTTAAATTCAAGTTTTAAAAGCTTCTGGCTAAAATTAAGTATAACCCTACATTTATGCAAAGGTCAATTGTGATTCTAATTACCCTTACGTAAACCAGCCAGTATTTGAACTGTGCAATTATAACTCATATCAATGGACTTTGTCGCCTGCTTTTAAGCTTCTTTATAAACAGAATCTGGATTTTAATTCTACCTTGACAGCTGAGAGGAGCATAGCAGTGGCAAACCTCTGCATCCCTTACCTCATTTTCCAAAGCAGAATTTATTCTGGTTTAATTAATGCATTCTTTCACTAGAGTCATTTTAATGCAGCAAAGAGCTGCTTTAAAGTTGTCTGTCTGTCTGTCTGTCGAGGCAAGGTAGAGGAGATTTGACACTCAGCTCATTGGCTGCGCATTTTGGGAATTTATGATCTGGTCTGAGAAATAATTTTAAAACATGGACTTGCTGGATCAGACTAGAGATCTGTATAGTCCAGCATCCCACTGGGGCCAACTAGAGGATATTAGGAAAACAGCTAACAAGACATGAGCGTAACAGCACCCTCCCTTTTCTGCTCCCCAGAAACTTTTCCTCAGAGACATCCTGCATTTGGTTCTTCTGGTAATTAATAGTCATTGTGACTTGGAACCACTGATGACTTCGCCATGAATCTGCCTAATCCTCCCTTTAATCTAGCCAAGCTTAAAGTGATTACTGCTGTTATATCTGAGAAGTCATGCATAGGATTGCACTGTCATTTATCCTTGAACAATCTTCTAAGGTAGGTTAACATTGTAATCTCCAGAGCCCATCCAAACAACACTGATGCTTTGAGTCAAAGAAAGAAAAAGTGATGTGCCAGCTTATATACAAAATGATCCTATGTAAATCTGTGGGTTATTTTACAATAGTAATGATGGACCAATTGTTTTCTACCACATATGAATGCAGCAAACAGATGGCACGCAGCTCTTTTGATCCTTGAACAATCTGTTGGTCCTCTCCAGCACCTACCACCTGAGTGAGTTCACGGCTGAGGTAAAATTTGAACCTAGTTCTTCACATTACAAGTTACGAGCAAACGTTCTGCAGTAACATTATTAGAAAACCATCCACGTTCAGCATATATAAAAAATGATCACAAAGCTCTTGGCTCAGTATTCTGGTTGAACAAAATCCAAGGAGGATAAATTAAAACTAGCTCTTGATATCACTGAGAAGAAGAAGCTAGTAAAAGATTGCCAAACATTTTCATACAAAGAAATCAGGGTCAGCTTGGATACCTATCAAAAGACAGAGGGAAATCGGAATCATATTACACATGCAACATACCCCCCCCCCCATCTAGTTGTATATACGATCTTATTGGGAAAACAGCCTCAAGAGACAATTATAGACATCTTTTCAACATTTTTTTTGGGCCACTTGATATGAAAATAATTGCTTCTAATTCCTTGTATTGCCTAAAATACATAACAGAGTAGAAAAAAGTGCCTAAGAACCAGCTCTTTGGCACATCAAAAGCACCAAAAAATATCTTGGAAAAAGATGGCTTATTTGACTTGAAAGCTTCATGAAAACATTGTGATAGAATTCTAATGATATCAAATCAAAATCTCAGGTTCCAGGACATATAAGGAAGAAATCTGGTTTTGGAACATCATTGTTTTATCACCCACTTTCACCCCACAATTCTCCTATTTACAATAATGATTGTTAGATATTGAATCTGTAGAGATCAATGCAACATAAGATACAGTAATAATAATAATAATAATAATAATAATAATAATAATAATAATAATAATAATAATAATAATAATAATAATAATAATAATAATAATAATAATAATAAAAGTTGGAAGGGACTTGGAATATGGGTTTTGAGTGTGCTATGTGAGTAGGTCAACTTAAGTTACAACCTAAAAGCATTAGTCAGTTTATCAATTTATACCTGGAATCTACAGCTGGAAAAAGCCTATTTTTAGAGCTATTTTTTTTTGTCTAAGTAAAAAACATTTTTACTTTTTTATGTAAAGACATTTGTTTATGTTATCAACTGTAAGAAACTGTATACATGAAACATCAGCCTCTTGTTCCAATTTTTATTAGTGAATAGATTATGAAAAATGTATGAGATGACCTTTCACATTAAAATCTAATTGTAATTTTTGATAACATATTATTTGCATTTTTTCAAAATTGGATGATGCTCCCAAAAGCAACTACTATAGGTCCATGAAAATTATGTATTCATTAAAGCCTTCAAACACCACTAAAGAATGCAAGTCTTGAGTCTAGTAAATTCATATTTTACGTTATTTTTTGCCACTTATGCAGTTTCTTTCTATGTCAAATGAAGCCATTTGTTACCACTTATAAGCCTGTTGGGTAAAAGTGTGTGATAAAAGTGTGATAAAAGAAAACCATTAAGGATTGCCCATCAATGTCGACGTAAATGAGGGGGGGGCAATTAGAACTTCAAGGTCCAAAACTTGATCTGCGGTTATTTCTTAATATTGACATTATTTATTTTGATTATACAGAATAGTTATACACCTCCTGTCATATACAACATATGCAGGTGGTATACCAAAATGTAAAATAGGAACATATATTAAAATAGAATCACCCACACAAATAACACATATTTATGGCCATAATTAATGCAATAACATCTTAAGAAAACTCCAGTGCAAAAAGGGGGAAAAAATATCAACACGTACCTAAGGTACAACAGCACTGGTACATGTTTTATTTCTGGATTTTGCATTATTCCTCTCCTATTTGCTACGACTCCTTGGGAAGTAAAAGATAATTTGCCCCAGAAGCTTTCCTTCACGTAAAACTGTCTAATGCGTTACTGCAACTTGGAGCTGAAAATTCCTCTTAATTATTATCTCTGTAAAAAGACACAGTGCTTCATCACCTGTAGTTTATAATACTATAAACTAATGCTATTAAAAATACAACAGATACCTAGCCTCCATCAATTTTTTCAAGAAAGCATAGGGACAAATTCTTTCTATGCCATTTATTTGCATAAAAACCAAAGACATAATCATAGTTTATATTCTGTGCTAGGTAACCGTTACAAACCATATGGATGCATTATATGCAAATTTGGGGGCTGGGGACTTCCCATCATTGGTCTTAGATGAGGCGGCAAAGCCTCAGACAGACCCAATATACAATCTGGTGGTCCTCCTAGACTTACAGACTTTTGCTCAAAGAACAACTGGCAACCATGGTTAGGAGGACCATTGCACACCTTCGGGTTGGGTGCCAGTTGCACCCATTCCTGGACCAGAAGGTCACTCATGTCCTTGTGACCTCCTGTTTGGACCACAGCAATCCACTCTACACTCTTCAATGTTCTTGAGGAACATTTGGAAGCTTCAACTGCTGTAGAAGGCGCAGCACTGGTAGTAAATCATACCAATTATTCTGCCCATAAAACACCTTTACTCTGGAAATACATTGGTTGCCAGCGTGCTTTCTGGTGCAATTCAAGGTGCTGGTTGTCACCTTTAAAGTTTGTGACTGTGTTACTTGAGGCACTATCTTCCCCAGTTGTTTCTACTGGTCCAATCTGGTCAGGCAGGATGGACATGGTTTGGGTCCATTGGCTAAGGAATGCCAGTCGGCGGGGCTTAGAAGACATACATTTTCTGCTGTAGCACCCACCTTATGGAACATTCTCTCTTGCAGATCACATAAGCCCTTAAAGACCTGGCTTTGTGCCCGGCCTAGGGCCCTGAGTGTGTGCAGGGACCTATTTTGTGGTAACCTTAGTCATAATGATGGGCGATTTATTTTAAGCTGTTGTGTATTTTAATTTTTATATGTTTTAATTATTTTTTAATTTTTAAAATTTGTCAACCAGGGTCACTTCGAGAGATTATGGAGCAGCCATACAAAACAAACTAACGAATGAATATTGTAGATTTAATGGGTGTTCCTCATCACATGTGCAGACATGCCCACAAATATATACATGTACAGACAGAAACATGTTTCATAACTTACTGTCAGTGAAAGCTGAATATATAAATCTTTTTTCAGTAGTGTCTTTTTGTAACAATATTATGTGACAGAGGGGTGGACAGCATATAAATTTAATTAATAGTTAAATGAATAAATAATATTCCTAGAAATCCATTTTGAGCCTTTCATAGCTATGTTGTATGGCAATACTGATATCCTCAAGAGAAACTCTGTCTGGTCCAGACTCCTTTTAGAATATTTACTTTTGCAATCATTCTTTTTGTCCATGTCCCAATTATTTTACCTTTTCAGTTACCTCAAAATGTGTGTTAATTTTGTTTACTTTGTCGCTGGCTTATCTGAAGGGCTTGATGAGGAGAGTTATGCTTGAAATATTTTGTTTTATATGACTATTGGCTATTCTTTGGATTTTAGTCAGAAAAAGCATTTGGCAACCCAAAAACAGGCCTGTAAATGGCAATTGACTATGGAGCTTAGAAGAATTGTTTTCATGTTAGCATGAAAAAAAAATGCAGCCATAGTCATAGTCATGTTGGTCTATAGAAAAAGATTTATTTATTTATTTATTTATTTATTTATTTATTTATTTAATTTAATTTATATGCCGCCCTTCTCCCAGCGGGACTCAGGGCGGTGCACAACATATTTAAAACCAAAGCATATATACAATCCCCCCCTTAAAACCGAATTAAACCAAATTTTAAAGTTGTGTCTTCCAAATTCCTAAAAAACCCAGTATAAAATCCACCCTAGGTCAGGTCCGCTTGCTGAAAGAGCCATGTCTTGAGGGCGCGACGGAAGGTAAGGAGATCCGGAATTATCCGAATCTCGGGG
>NW_015387195.1:249496-251065 GCF_001527695.2 Protobothrops mucrosquamatus | reverse complement strand
TAAGGCGTCCCGGTCCAGAAAAGGCCGCAACTGGTGAATCAGGCGAACCTGATAAAACGCCCCCCTGGTCACGGCCGACAGATGGTCATCCAAAGTCAGCCGTGAATCCAGGAGGACTCCCAAGTTGCGCGCCCTCTCTGAGGGGGCCAAGGTTTCGCCCCCTATAGTCAGCGATGGCGTCAGCTGACTATGCCGAGGCACCGGGAACCACAGCCACTCGGTCTTGGAAGGGTTGAGCCTGAGTCTGTTCCTCCCCATCCAGACCCGTACGGCCTCCAGGCAACGGGCCATCACGTCAAGGGCATCGTTGGGGTGGCCTGGGGTGGAAATGTACAGCTGAGTGTCATCAGCGTACTGATGGAAATCCACCCCAAAGCCACGAGTAACTATTTCCTGTTCTTGTAAGAATAAGGAACTTCATGAGAAGGGTACTTGCATTTACTAACTCACTTAATCCAAGGTGCATCCTACTGAACTCCAGCTGTTTTGAAACATGACGTCTCGATTTTCTTTCCTCATATCCAGCAGTTTAGTTTTTTCCCTTTCTTCTTATTGATCGTCTATGTTTTGAAGGAACTTCTTCTCCCGCCTAATGGTAGAGTCATCCACGTGAAGTTAATAAATATGCCAATTATAGGAGATAGGAGAGGAGAGAGAAAGGGCTATTCTAATCCAATGGGTGCCATTTATGATCTGTGTAATAGCTATTTCATTCATTACAATGAAAAGGAGAGCAATTGCAAAAATATTTTCCTTGTGTTATCAAGAACAGAGTCTAGTTATTATTTTTTACGTATTGTATAACGTATCTTCAGGTAGATGCTTTCAAAAAATCTTCATAAAAGTAGATTGTCATATTTCTGTGTAAACAAATAGCTGCAATTTCTATCAAAAAAGTAAAAGGAAATAGAAATGTAGTTAGGTTTATGTCTTATGTCTTAGTTTGGGTGGTGGATGACATCACCAGACATGATCGCTACTGTTCTCCCAAAAAGATGGAAAGAAAAAAACTGAGGAAATTGTATACAGATAGCCCTTGACTTATGATCAGTTGTTTAGTGACCACTTGAAGTTACAACTGATCATGCCAGAGGTACTTAACGTCCCGATTCTGAAGTTCTGACTGCTCCCCCATAGTCATGTGATCACATTTCAGGCAACTGGCTATCAGCCTGCATTTACGGCTATTTGAAGCATCCTGTAATCATGTGACCACATTTTACAACATTTTTGCCAAAACCTGGCATTTACCTCCAGTTTTTGGCAAAACCGGTCCACAGTGAACAACTGGTTTGCTTAACAAACACAGTGTTCACTTAAGGAGCACTTGTAAAATCGGGTCAGTCTCACGGGTGTAAAGCTTGTAAAACCAGGTCAGTCTCATGGGTGACCTGCTTTATCAACATCACAACTTACAACTGTAATGGGTAGGCTCATTATGATCATAAGCTGAGGACTACCTGTGTCTGTTTTCAGATGCAAATATCTATAGGATGCACATGCATGGATTTAGAAAGTATCTCTTATTGATGGTGACAAGTATATGATACTGAACTGCTTCTCAGAGAT
>NW_015387195.1:226475-246773 GCF_001527695.2 Protobothrops mucrosquamatus | reverse complement strand
TTTAGGGACGATTTTAAGTATAATTTTAATTGGAACACAGCCTCTAATATTTGGTTTTTAATTTGGTTTTAGAAGGGTTTTATTTTTGTATATTGTTATTGTATCTGTTTTTAATATGCTGTGCACCGCCCTGAGTCCTGCGGGAGAAGGGCGGTATAGAAATTAAAATAATAAATAAATAAATAAATAAATAAATATTAAGATTCTGACACCAAATCAAACATAGGAATATATTAAAAGAGGCATCTGGATTCCAGTTTCATTTAACATCCAACTTGTTCACATTAAAACATGCCCTTGGCCTGACAAGGCATTATTCACTTGCATGTTAATAAAAATAAAATGTTGCATGTTTTTTTTAAAATTGAAAACTGACAAATTTGATTTAAATAGATACTGAACTCCAGGCAAAAGTGTTGTTTGAACTCTGCTAGCTGCACTTGAACTGACAGGGGCCATTAAAATAAGACTGAGTGGTCAATATGTGATTAAATATCATATGTCGTGCTTAGGAAGCGCATGCCTTCCAAAGAGAATTATATTGTTAAAAGTAAGTGACAAATCCCAGGCAGGCCCTCCAAATCCATGATGATACGGAAAAGGATGGACATCTGCTTGCAATAAAGACATTTTTCCATAAGGCAAGGGAATAGCAGCTGGGACTGGCATTTCAAGTTACTGATTTCCCAAAAATAGCACAGCTTCTGACCAAAAATCCTCCTTTGAATTTCATATAAGGACATAAAAGGAGGTGACAATCTTGTCTGTTTGTCCTCAAATGCAACATAATAAAACATATGTACCTTTATGGTCACCTACCCTGTTCATTGGTAGGTAAGTAGGGGGTGGGGGTGAGGGAAAAAGAGAGAAAATAAATGAAATTAAGAAAAGAAACAACCCCCTTTGAGCAGGAGGGAACATTATTCAAATCTCATTTTAAAAGAGATAAACTCAGGTGTTCGTAAGAGCAAACCCTTTGGTCAGATAATTAAAGTATCCCATTGTGAAATGAGAAGGTTGGCCAATGTTGACCATATTGAAAAGATGATATGCTTAAGGTCTAGCACAGTGGTTCTCAACCTTTTTAATGCCGCGACCCCAACCGGTTGTAAGTCGAGGACTAAACCAGTCGTAAGTCGAGGACTAAACCGGTCGTAAGTCAAGGACTAAACCGGTCGTAAGTCGAGGACTACCCAACCGGTCGTAAGTCGAGGACTTTCCCTGCCCGGGAGCGCCGTGCATGCGTGGTTCTGCCCCCTGCGCTGGCCGAGGTATAGCTGGCAAGCGGCAGAGACGGAGCAGGCCGACCACCAGCTGGCCCAGCCCAAGGGAGGTAAGGCACCCGCCGGAAAAGGGGAAAAAAATGGCGGACAAAAAAAATGGCGGACAGCCTTGCTTGGCGACCCCCGTGAAATGGTCGATCGACCCCAAATGGGGTCCCGACCCACAGGTTGAGAACCACTGGTCTAGCACTATTGCCTGAAATATTATGAAAACTTGGACAAACACACAAAGTATCATAAAAGTAAGTGACTTTTCAGTAAGTAATGCTCAATTTCCTTTAATAGTGGAGAATCATTCCTCTGTATGAATAATTTGAGTGGTAAATGCAATGCCCTAACAACTTTAAACAAGGGTTCCTTTTACCCAGTACTCAATTTCTAAGAGCAGCCATTAGCCTGCTTATACTGTAGATCCGCCTTGCAGAGTTTCAAAAGCAAGATGGGAAATTCCAGGCCTTTCACATCATTTGTCCCCAGTGTTTGGACTGCCTCTGGAGCTGGCCTGGTAAACTAATACAGCAGCCTCTATCTCAGTGTTTCTCAACCTTGACAATTTTAAGGCATGTGGACTACAACTCCCAGAATTCCACAGCCAGCAATGTTGAAGTCCACATGCCTTAAAATTGTCAAGGTTGAGAAACACTGCTCTATCTGGAGAGGAACTCCATTTTTGTAGTAGAAAAAAACAAATTCTTCAGTCATCATTTAGCAACTGGCTAAAGCAGGCCACAGTGTTATTCAGCAAATTATCAATCTGGTGAGTTGAAAGATTGCAAACTGTCTGCTGGTTTCTTGTCTTATTATTTTTGGCAGGGTTGCATATGTTCTCTGTGCTCATTCCATGAATTCATCTGATTATTATTCCAATCACCAGAGGAAGAGAGAGAGAGTCACATTAATTTGTAGTAATTAATAGCACTGATGCATTTGACAGTGCATGTTAACAAGCCTCTTTGATTGTTTGGTTCTCTAACTGCGGCCCTTCTTGTTTGCATCACCTCCAAGGAATTCATAATATCAAAGCTTAACGGTATCTGATACTTGTCAAAATGCAATTTATAAAAGTTTAATTCTTTTATTGATTTAGTTTGGTTTTGATGCCTGCAGAGTCAGCTCCCTTGACAGAACTTAGCGGATTCAAATGCTTGTCACCAGCTCGGCCTCCTTTTTGCAGGGAACAATTGCCATAGGCCAAGCCAACAGGCATGGTTTAATTGCCATTAATTAAAAAGCATAAATCTTTTTTTTTTTCCCCTGCAGTGGCTCTGCTCTTAAAGCAGGCTGCATTTCTCTCCCTTTTCTTGTGTTTGTCAGAATACCTTCTGGCAAGCCAAATTAACCCATTCCATCTTCCTTTACAAAAATAAATAAATAAATAAACACACACACACACACACACACACACACACACCTGGGAAAGTCTTTTGAAACCCAGCTCTATGATCTGATGCAAAATACAAGCAGTTTGGTGATGCTTAACAAACCGGATTCCTTCTTTATTGCAGTATAATGAGGTCAAATGAATCCCTCCCTGGATTGTACACATGCTTAAATGGTTTCTGCATCAAAATCCTTTCTGACAGCAAATAAAACAGCAGCCAAACAAAACAGCAGCTACTTACAAATGGCCAGAATTATTAAAAACAAAACAGTATATAAAAAAGAAAGCCTACATATATTCCAGCTGGCAGAATAGCTAAGCAAATAGCTTTGTGTGGCCATTTTCGTTAGACATAAGAGCAATTAATGAGGGATCCTCATGGACCAAGAGGGGGAAAACTGCCATTTATGTATGCATATATATATATATATTTGTGTGCCATTAATAAGGTATGCAAGCTTAGCTGCTGCTTCTTTGGCAATCGGGCTTGGCTCTGCTATGTCTGTAAAGGAGGTTATACAAAACAAAAGCCAGTGACATGGCCTGCTCAAGGACTGGCTCTTTCCCGTGCGAATGTGCACCATTGGATGGGCCCAACAAAAAGTTGCACATAGGAATGAGATTTTCAGTTTTGATTACTCTATCTCTCACGAACAACCTTAGAAAATAAATCCAGTCCACCTGTTCATTAAGGAAGCAGAAGGCGTACAAGGCGTACAAGTGCTGAGACTCTAGAAAGAGTACAGAGAAGAGCAACAAAGATGATCAGGGGACTGGAAGAGCAACAAAGATGATCAGGAACGGTTGCTGGAATTGGATATGTCTAGTTTAACGAAGAGAAGGACGAGGGGGGACATGATAGCAGTGTTCCAGTATCTCAGGGGCTGCCACAAAGAAGAGGGAGTCAAGCTATTTTCCCAAGCGCCTGAAGGCAGGACAAGAAGCAACGGATGGAAACTGATCAAGGAGAGAAGCAACTTAGAACTAAGGAGAAACTTCCTGACAGTTAGAACAATTAACCAGTGGAACAACCTGCCTCCAGAAGCGGTGAATGCTCCAACACTGGAGGTTTTTAAGAAGAGACTGGACGGCCATTTGTCTGAAATGGTGTAGGGTTCCTGCCTGAGCAGGGGGTTGGACTAGATGATTCTCCAAGGTCCCTTCTAACTTTATTATTATTATTATTATTATTATTATTATTATTATTATTATTATTATTATTATTATTATTATTATTATTATTATTATTATTATTATTATTATTTCAAGTCCTGTGAAATCAGGCTGCAGAAAGTTTGAATAAACCCACTTCAGTCATAGTTTGAAAAATAAGTCAAAAGGCTCACCCTTATGTTTTTAAGGTAAGGAGTTGATTTTTAAAAAATATTACCTCTGTATAGGGGTGTGTGTGCATGCTTGCATGAATAATTTGCATTTAGCTGCAGAGTCCTTGGTGCTCTCTAAGCTTGGCTGTTTTCTTGCAGATGTTTCATTACCTCTGGAGTAAGGTTCAGTAGTGCAATGAAGATGTTACCTCGTTAGATAATAAAACATCTGCAAGAAAACAACCAAGCTTAGAGAGCACCAAGGACCCTGCAACTAAATGCAAATTGTTCACGCAAGCATGCACACACCCATACAGAGGAAATATTTTTTTATTACTGCTTACAGTTCAACCCTGAGCTACCAATATTCTCTTCTACTGGTATCACATTTAGTTATTTAAACAACAGCCTGCTCCACAATTAACAGCTTAGCAAATTCATTTGTTTCAGTGACAACACCAAAATTATTCCATTTTCTAGCACTTATCTTTCTTTTCAGTTTCTATTCTCCTTCAAATGTTCGCTTTTGCTACTACTATAGAAAGTGATTCTCACTGGCTCAAGGTTGACTCAGCCTTCCATCCTTCTGAGGTCGGTACAATGAGGACCTAGATTGCTGGGGACAATATGCTGACTCTATAAAACGGCTTAGAGAGGACTGCAAAGCACTGTGAAGCAATATATGTCTAAGTGCTATCTACTATTTACACATATTTATTTTGCTGCTTATGCCAGATTAGCAAAACTAATAGAGCCACTAGCATTGTAGCAGATTTGTAAGTTGCCATAATAATAATGATTTGATTTCACTTTTTGTATACCTTAGAGCAGACATGTCAAACACAAGGCCCGGGGGCCGGATGCGGCCCGTGAAGTGGTTTCATGTGGCCCGCGAAGCCATTCTGGAAACAGTGAGGGAACGGCCCCCGCTGCCTTGACCCTGGCCCAGGCCAGCCGGGAGCCAATGTACAATTTTGTGGTGGCCATCTTGGCACTTGCACCGGTGGATCATGCCTTGGCACTTGCCCCGGTCCCACCCACTTCTGCTAGAGACCCTCAGATTTGTCCCACTTCTGCCCAGGCCCCCACAGGCACCCTTGACATGAATGATGTAGAACTGGCCATGCCCACCCAGTAGGCCACACCCACTCCATCCACACCCACCCAGTAGGCCACACCCACTCCATCCACGCCCACCCAGTAGACTACACCCACTCTGCCACACCCACCCAGCCCCCCCAGGGCAACCGCAGTGCTGATGCGGCCCTCAGTGAAATTGAGTTTGACACCCCTGCCTTAGAGAAAACAGAATTTGGTAGAATTTGTAGGCTTGCATTTATACTGTCACGTAGGACTGTAGCCCTAGCCCCACTGTAAGCATAGACTTAATTCTGACTTTAATAAAATGCATCCAGCTTGTTTTCAGTTTCATAGAATATCAGGTCAGATTAAAGCCCCTATTTATTTCTTCCTGGCATAAAATTTAGGCATTTTGTCAACATCCCAACGACCAAGTGAAGCCTGGGAGAAATAACAATCTCACATAAATTGCCCCTTTTACTTCAGAAATAAACACTTTTTCTGGAACAGCTCATTCATTAATATCAGTGATACTTATGAGCCTTCTGTCCATGATTACAAACTGGCAGCCTAATCCTGTAGGGTTCGACCCAAGAAAAAATGCAGGGAAATTTTTAATAATTACTCAGAACTGGGGTGATCACAGGAGCTGTTCTCAGTTGTAGTTACCATGGCCCAACAAGGCCTCAGAATCTCAGCTTCCCTCTTGATCACATGACACTCTCATCTGTTCCCCATATCTTGAGTGAAGCAGACTTAAATTGTCACTAATGCCTTGGAGCCTCTTCTACTATCTCCCAGTCATCGCTGAACTGATATAAAGTTTGTTCTCATTATATCCTCATTATGTTATTTCAGCACAAGTAGGGTTGGATGACTCTGGAAGACACCAAAGGCTTTTCCCCATGTCCAACTGCTATCCACCAGTCCTTGAGCCAGCAGAAAACTATGCAAGCATAAAATGTGTTGCTCCCACTGATCATCTCCATCCTGCCACAGGCTGTTCTTAATTATGGTACACAGATCATATTAAGGGCAGGGATTGATGGATTCACTGCTTTGTTTCCCTTCTCTTCCATCAAATATCCCCACCCGGTGGAAAAATATCCACTGATCTCCTCCTTCGTATGGAATAGGTTTGGGGGAAGAGATGTATTTGACACATGGCTAGATTGGGAAGGGTAATCATCTTTCCAAATTAATTTTGCCAGTGAACATCATATTGTCCTTACTTGCTTTATATCCTACCTTTCCTCCAGAAGCTCAGAAGCCTCCTCCACTTGGTTTCCTCTCGACAATTCTACGAATTAGAATAGCAATAGCACTTAGATTTATATACCGCTTCATAGTGCTTTACAGCCCTCACTAAGCGGTTTACAGAGTCAGCCTATTGCCCCCCCCCCCAACAATCTGGGTTCTCATTTTACCGACCTTGGAAGGATGGAAGGCTGAGTCAACCTTGAATCGGTCAGGATCGAACGTCTGGCAGTCAGCAGAATTAGCCTGCAATACTGCATTCTAACCACTGTGCCACCAGGGCTCTTAGCATGGCTATGAAACAGCAGCTGAGAAAACTCACTCTCTCTTTCGCACTGAGCATTGCAGTCTCCACTACTGCCACCATTAGTCAGCAGCTCCTTAGATCTGAGTCAGGAATAAGAATAATGCTAAAAGAATAAAAAAGAGCATTAGAAGAATATCTGAAGGACAGTGAAAATGATACACTGGAGCGAGGTTGCACTGAAGCTAACATATTGGGAAGGCTTACTGAGTACTGGGGAGACCAAATTGGCCTACAAAAAAGACCAAGTGAAGAATAGAAAAGAGGCGTGGAAGGCAAAGTATTACATGGCCAGTACGCAAAATCACTAGCAAGCAAAGCAGATAACAACAAGACCTGGTAATGACTAAGAGCAGGAAAGTTGAAGAAACAGACAGAGGGGTTAATTCTGGTTGCACAAAACCAAGAACAAATGCATATAAGGCCAGGACAGCAACAGACAGAAAAAGCCGCCTTTACGAAGAAGCTGACAAAACAGTGGATCACCGAGCTAGCTGTTGCAAGAAGATCACAGAGACTGACTATAAACAAAGGCATGATAAAGTAGTAACAATGGTGCATTGGAATATCTGCAAGAAATAACACTTACCTGCAAGCAAGAACTGGTGGATCATAAATAGACAAAAGTAATAGAAGTGCTCTGGGACTTTAGAATTCAATCAAACACCTGCCAGATAACACCCCAGACTTAAACATTCTTGATAAAGTAGATGAAATCTGGATAATGGATGTTGCAGGACTTGGAGAAAGCAAAAAAAAGAAATAAGTAGAGAAGATCACAAAATACAAAGACCTGCAAATAGAAGTAGTATGACTGTGGGGAAAGAAAGCAAAGATAGTACCAATAGTAATAGGTGCCTTGGGTGCAATTCAGAAACATCTGGATCACTACTTGAATACCATCAGCATTGACAAAGTCACCTCCTCTGACAATACCTTTAACACTATCAAACAACATCTGCCTTTTCCAGGTCCTTGTGAAGGACCCTTGACAGGTGAATAAACATGCCAAATCCAACCTAAACATCTGGCTGACTGTGCAATCAAGCAACATAACGATACAAACAGACAGGCATCTGCCACACAAACCCCAACTATAACAACTGTTGATAACAAAAAGTCTAGATAGTGGACATTGCAATACCTAGAGACAGCAGAAGAGAAGAGAAAGAACTAAAGGAAATCACAAAATATAAAGACCTGCAAATAGAAGTAAAACAACTGTGGCAACAAAAGTGAAGATAGTACTAATGGGTGCCTTGGGTGCAGTTCCAAAACATCTGGAGCACCCATTTGAACACCATCAGCATTGACATAACCAACTTTACCTTGCCTCATTAAGGAGGCCAGTCAAGGGTTCAGCCTAACACTTCACCGCGTGGCAAGTTAAGATAAAGCAATTCCACAACCACACAACTTCTCAATCACAAGCTATAGCAGGCAACTGGAATGGGGGGTGGTCTGCACCAGCTTCAACTTGCCAATAGGAGCTACACAGATCCTGGCCCCTGTCCATCCCCACCTATTAGGCAAATAGCAAAGCACACTGGGTGATTATGGAAATAATTTTCCTCACTTCAGGAAAACCCATTTAGCTGGCCTCAACTGCGAGCTGGAATGAGGAAAAAATACTCTACAGTGCATACATGTCCTTAAAGAATGGATAGCAAACCATCTCCCAGCTGAAATCAAGGGGACATATGGATATGCCCTCTGAATTACTTGGCAGGAGGATAGCAGGGCCTGCTTATTGTAATGAGACTTACTTCAAAGTCACAGGCAGTAAATAGCAGGATGGTAGAGGAAGCAGTAAGTGCAGAGTTTTAATAATAGCAATAGCAATAGCATTTAGACTTATATACTGCTCCATAGTGCTTTGCAGCACTCTCTGAGCAGTTTACAACCATTTAATGATGCTAGAGTAATACAAAGAATCCTTGTTTGGCGGGCATTATTGGGACCAGCAGCTAGTTATTAAATGATTGCTAAGTGAAATGGTCACTGTCCTTACCACCTTACTTCAGTTTTCCTTTGCTTTACAGACCTGTGAAGGTAATAAATGCAGGTATTGGCTATAGTTTTTCATCACTGTTATAATGAAAAATTCAAACATCGCTAACAGGAGTCCAGGTACTCCTTGACTTACGACAACTGAGGCCAAAATTTCTGTTGCTAAGTGAGATATCTGTTAACTGAATTTTGCCCCATTTTACGACCTTTCTTGCCACTCTTGTGAAGTGAATCACTGCAGTTGTTAGTGACACGGTTGTTAAGTGAATCTGGCTTCCCCATTGACTTTGCTTGTCAGAAGGGGATCACATGATCCCAGGACACCGCAACCCCGTCATAAATATGAGTCAGTTGCCAATCGTCTCAATTTTGATCACGTGACCATGGGGATGCTGCAGTGGTTGTGTGAAAAACAGTCGTAAGTCATTTTTTTTAGTGCCGTTGTAACTTTGAACAGTCACTAGATGAACTGTTGTAAGTCGAGGACTACCTATACTAGTACTGTATTGCTAAGTGTTGATATAACTGCACCAAAAGATGAGCAGTGGTTTTGCAAATCTCCAGTAGACAAAGTGAAGTTATGGTGACATCACTTTTTAGTCCCACTGTGGAAAGATTAATTACAGGTAGTCCTCGACTTACAGCCATTCGTTTAGTGACCGGTCAAAGTTACAGTGGCACTGAAAAGTGACATGACTGGTTTGCACGCAACTACTGTAGCATCCTCGTGGTCACGTGATCAAAATTCAGGCTCTTAACAACTGGCATGTATGTATGATAGTTGCTCTGTCCCAGGGTCATGTGATCACCTTTTGTAATCTTCCCAGCAGGCTTCCGACAAAGCCAGATTCACTTAACAATTGTGTAATTGACTTAATACCTGCAGCGATTCACTTCACTGTGGCAAAAATATCGGTTGTAAAATGGGGCACGACTCACTTAACAACTGTCTTGCTTAGCAATGGAAATGTTGGTCTCCGCTGTGGTTGTAAGTCAAAGACTACATGTAATCTTTTTTTTTTCAAAAAAATGTATTAATTTTCTATTATTACATTTGATTAGTGCTTAATAAACATTGTGTTGTCTGGCTTAATTTGTTTGCTTAATAATGCAAGTTACATTCTTAGTCTCTGCCCCTTTTTTCCAACAATTGATAAAATAAATTCCATGTTTGAAAATATTCTGTATCTTCTTTCCCTTTGATCCTCAGTGTAAGTCTGTCCATTTCAGCACAGCCCAACATCTTCTTGATTATCTCTTCGTCTGGTGGTGTTTCTTCATTCTTCCAGTGCTGAGCAAAAACAATCCTCGCTGAAAGACTACCTGTAATCTTGTTCAGTTCAAATGAGTGAGGGGGGGGCATTTCCTCCATACAATTTAGGCAAGGTCTAGCTTGAAGCCATATCATCTCCTGCAAAGATTATTAAATTCATTGACAACTAGTTTGGTCTAGTGATTAAGGCCCCAGGCTAGAGGCCGGGAGACAGTGAGTTCTAGCACCATCTTTGCCATGAAAGCCACCTGAGTGACTTTGGCCCAGTCACACTCTCTCAGCCCAACCCACCTCAGAGTTGTTGTTGTTGTGGGGCAAAAAGAAGGACGAAGTTGTGTTCGATGTGTTCGTGGCCTTTAGTTATTTGTAAAAAATAATAAAGATGGCATATAAATCAGTAAAACTCCTTGAAGTTATTTAAAGGAGCCAGGCAGTTAGAATGCAGTATTGCAGGCTAACTCTGCCCGCTGCCAGGAGTTCGATCCTGACCAGCTAGAGCAGCGGTTCTCAACCTGTGGGTCGCGACCCCATTTGGGGTCGATCGACCATTTCACAGGGGTCGCCAAGCAAGGCTGTCCGCCATTTTTTCCCCTTTTCCGGCGGGTGCCTTACCTCCCTTGAGCTGGGCCAGCTGGTGGTCGGCCTGCTCCGTCTCTGCCGCTTGCCAGCTACGCCTCGGCCGGCGCAGGGGGCAGAACCACGCATGCGCGGCGCTCCCAGGCAGGGAAAGTCCTCGACTTACGACCAGTTGGGTAGTCCCCGGCTTACGACCGGTTTAGTCCTCGACTTACGACCGGTTTAGTCCTCGACGTACAACCGGTTGGGGGTCGCATTAAAAAGGTTGAGAACCACTGAGCTAGAGGTTGACTCAGCCTGCCATCCTGCAGAGGTTGGACCCAGATTCTTGAAGGCCATAGGCTTACTCTATGAACCTCTTAGGGAATCCTGTAAAAAACTATGCAGCAGTATATAAGTCTAAGACAGCACAGCAGGTCAAAGTGGGGACAGACAAGGCAAAGGGCAGACCTTGTCTGAAGGGTTCAAAACCCATCTAGCCAGAAAGAGGGAAAGTGTGTGTGTGGATCAATAACCCTCACCATTGGGATCTGAAGTGCCACAACCTGCGGATCTGCACTCCTAGGTGCCCTCCTGTAGCACCCACTTGTCTCCTTTTATTCACGCTGCAATTCCAAAGGAGACCCTGACTTCCCGCCCCAGCTCAGCCTAAGAGGGCCGACTTCTTCCAAGGGACTTTCTTTTTAAGTTTTTAGCTCCATCGAAGTCGAGAGGACTACTTGCCAACCCTCGCCGTAGGAAATATAGACATGTCTCCCCCTCCTCGTACACTTCGGGGGGGGGGGGTGTCAGAGGAAGGGTTTTTAAATGTTCTGCTTGACCTAACCGGGTGGGGGGGGGTTGAAATCTCTTCCCGCGTTCCACACATTATCCCCCCCCTCCCGGGTCTCCGCCCAGTCGCCCTCAACCGAGGGGGGCGGTGCTAATTAAAACCGCGCCGCGCGCGGCCCCGAAGCAAACCCGAGCCGAGCTCGGAACGGAGGTGTGGAGGGGGGGGAAGGGGCTGCTTTAATGGTATTTTAAATTGACAAGCGAACAATGATTTCCGTATCGGTATCTGTCAAAGGCGCGAGGAAATCCTCCGCTGATAAGGCCCAACGCTTCCAATTAGAGGGCCAGCGGAGCTTCAGCCAATAATGATTCCTGGGGGGGGAGGGAGGGAGGGGACGGGCGCGCTGGAAGGCGCTCCCCCTCCCTCCCTTCCCCACCCCTCACACACACACACACACACACACACACACAGTGATTGCACACAGTGATTGACAAAGGGCCCCGCTGTATTGATGAGGGGGAAAGAACGGGCGGCTTTCCGGGGCCCCGCCAGGAAGAGCTTGTAATGAGGCCGCTGGCTCGCTGACGTCGCCGCCGCCTTTCTCCCTTCTCCCCTCTTTCTTCCCCTCCGCTCTTCGTCTTCTCTTCTTCTTCTTCGTCACCGCCATCGTTCTCCTTTTTCTCCTCCTTCTCCCCACCTTTCCCTCGCTGCCTGGAGCCCCTCCTTCCCTCCCGCCTCCCACCGGCTTGAAGCGTGTTAGACACTTCTTCGCCAATCTGATACATGAAGGACCGCTAATTCGATGTCAAACTCCGGCGCGGGTCTCATCAATATTAGGGCCGAGACGGGGCTTTAGGGAGGCGGCAGGCGCTCTCGCCCCGCCCGCCTTCGCGCACGCGCCCTCGCGCACCCCAAGGCCTTCTCCTCCCTCCCGGGATCCCGAGGCCTCGGGAAGGAAGCTCGACTTCCCCCTTCCCCCCACCCCTCGACTGCCGTTCCCTCAGGGGTTCTCAACCTTGACAACTTTAAGACTTGTGGACTTCAACTCCCAGAATTCCTCAGCCAGCAAAGCTGGCTGAGGAATTCTGGGAGTTGAAGTCCACAAGTCTTAAAGTTGCCAAGGTTGAGAACCCCTGCAAGTCTGGCTCGTTCTCCTCCCTTCTATTTTTGGGGAGAGAAACGGCCAAGAAAGAAGAAAGCAAGAGGCGGGAAGAAGGAAGGGCGGCTAAGCCGTTTACCCTGACTCTGTACCCGACCCCGTGCCCCTGCCGCGGTTGCATCGTTACCCCGAATGAACTCCGCAGTCCTTAATGCGGGGTTGATTGGAGCAGGCTGAGGAGTTGTGGTTTTGAGGGTACGGTTGTGGGCTCCTCCTTCCCCGGAAATTTTTGAACTCTTACAATGCTTTGGCATTACTTTCTGTTTTTTCTTTCTGGGATTTGAGGGTCAAGGGCAGGGGAAGTCCATTCCTTGCCTGCCTTTCGTAGTTAATTAATCTAGAATTATGATTGGCACAAGTAGTTAGCTAATCTAGAATTATGGTTGGCACAACCGTGGGGAACAGGAGAGGTCCACTTTTCCCAGGATTTCGTTTCCTATAAGTTAAAATGCCGCTTTTTAGTTTAGCATGTGTGAACTCTGGCTTAACCTGTTGTGCAGGTGCAGCCAATTGCAATGAATACAACAGACTGTGGTTAAACAAACCATAGTTAGTGCGATGCTTACAGTGCCTTTTCTGAAAGGCCTGAAATTCAGCTTGGTTGTGGGGAGGTGTGCCAGCCCATTAAATTGCGTAGAATTAGCAGCATTGGTTTATTTTCATAATCAGTACTCCTTAACATAACTGTAAAGAAGTAACGACACCAAAGATGGCAGAAAAACATCTGCAGTGTTTTCTTTTTCTTACTCACTGGACTACAATATTTTATTTCAGATTAATACCCAGTTTTTAATACATCCATTGAAATTAGAAAACTGACAACTTCCATCCATTGTCTTGGCAGGAATGGGGAAGAAGGCCAGACAAAATAGGGATTTTAAATAATCTGGGAGTATTCAGAACACTCTCATGAAATTACTACATAGAATAATCAGAATATGTCCAAGTGGATTCAGTGAAATCTACTCCCAAATTACTGCCTTTAAAATTGTAAAGTCACCTTTATTTATTTTATGGGTCCGAATTAAGACAATGTTTGACTACCTCTTTCAAATCAATGGGATATTAATTTTGGCCAGAGTGAATCAGGTTATCTGCCTGTCCCATCTCTCCCCCTCATCTCTTGATTTCTGAATCTCGGTTTACTATTTGCAGTCTTCTCTAACTTAGTATTAGCCAGAGTTGTTGGTTTTTAATTATTACATTAGTTGAAGAATGATGCTTAGACAAGAGTCTGGAGGACCTTATATCGAGGAACATATCTGCTTTTTAATATATTGCACCACATAAGCATCTCAACATTTCTGAAGCCTCTTCAATGTAACCTGGAATTTGTCAGTGGGTGAAGGAAGTCCTTAACTCAGGGGTCTTCAAACATGGCCCTTTTATGACTTGTGAACTTCAACTCCCAGAATTCCTCAGCCAGGCACGCTGGCTGAGGAATTCTGGGAGTTGAAGTCCACAAGTCATAAAAGGGCCAAGTTTGAAGACCCCTGCCTTAACTGAAAGGGAGGCATGGGATTAAAGGGCTGGGATGGGATGGGGAAAACTAGCCACAAATCCTAAAATATGAAAGACACGTTCACCTGTCCTAATAAGCCAAATTATAATCCCGTTGTGCAGATTCTGTCAGAAAGATCAGTTAATCTTGGAGCCTTTAGGGATGCTGCCTTTACCTTGGTAAGGGAGGACCTCCTTTTAGCTCTGGGATCCAAGCTACCCCTTGCCCACCCTGACCCGAGCTGCATCCCAGGGTGTGCTTTTCACCCTCCTGCCCCCTTCTTCCTTGCCCGCTTGGCCGCCTGATGCAACTCTTCCCTCTTTCATTTCAAAAGGACAAAAAAAGTCTTGGTTTGCCCTGGAGTGGCTGCCTGGGGGCAATGCTAGCCTCAGCTGCTCCATCAAAGCCAAGGGACTAACAGCACCTGACTGCGCTTAGCTTCCTTCCCCTGCGATGGTCATATCACATCAAGTGGGGCACATGTGATATTACAGCCATAACTTGAAGCATTTTGTTGCTATCTGCCGCTTGGAAGCTTCATGGCTGACTGGGGAGGAGATAGGCAAGTGGGGAGAAGAGGTGGGGAGAGAAAGAGGGAGGGGGAAGACTATAGAGAGGGGATATATAGATATACGTGCACGCACACTGGCAGGCCTTCGCCCAGTGGTGTCAGATAATGGCCTATTATTGTTCTCCTTGATATGGCCAGTTTTCGAGGGAAGGAAGGAAGGAAGGAAGGAAGGAAGCTCTCTTCCTCTTTTCCTCCTGCTCTTCTCCTCCCACCACCCCCCCACTTCCCTCCCTTCCTCCATTTGAATTTCCAGATAACAGGCTTTGACTTCTGGCTGCACGTTTATGGGTCTTTTCATGTTATCAACTTAGCTCATAGCGTGGAACTAAAGAACACAGACTGCAAGTGACAGGCCGGCCAGTCAGCAAGGCAGGGCTGTCAGTATCTCTCATCCACTAATGATTTCCCTTTAGTCTATTTTCTGTCTCATTGGCCGTTTCCTTCAAAAACAAAATTGCTCATTTAAATTCTCCTGCCTGGGGCATTTTGGTCTTCAAATATTGTTGGAAAGTGAAAGGATTAGGCAAAATATGCTTTTTTAAAATGTTAATATATTTTCTGGTTCACTTTCTCCTCTGAGGCCAATTAGGAAATTTCTGCTGGCTGCATTAATGTCAAACTGACAACCTCGGCTATAATTACACGGCGCTTGAAACCTAACTTTCACTTGTGGGGGAGAGATGGCTGCGTCTGGCAGTGACATTGAATTCACTCTGCCAGCTTTTGATCATTTAATCATTGCTCGCTTTCTTTTCCTCTTTGCTAGCTTATTATTTCACCTTTTATTCTGGCGCTTGCAAAATGCGGTGTTGTCTTTCATGATTCACAGTTGCATTTTGCAAGGCTCATTAGTGCCATTGTTTCTCCAATTTGCTGTGCATGGGAACGGATGGTTCCTTCAAGAGCAGCAACCAGATGGAAGTTGTTTACCTACTCCATTTGCCACATACCATTGTACTTGTTTGACTTTAAAAATACAGCCAGGCTTTGCGCAGCAATGTGCCTGCTCTTGCTCACCTTTTCTTTTTCTTTTTTTCTTTTTTTCTTGCAGGAGGACAGGAGACATAGAAGTAAAAGAAGACAACAAAACGTAACTTTGTAGCTTTGGTCTTGGCCAGTGTGTGTTTGTCTGGGGTGCCCTGTTGGATCCTAAAGTCTCTCTTGGCTATGTCTATATCCAAATGTAGCTGGGCTGTTGAAATTGGGTGCTGGCATGGCAGTTTCCTCCTCCTCCTCCTCCTCCTCCTCCTCCTCTTCCTCTTCCTCTTCCTCCTCCTCCTCCTCCTCCTCCATCTTACTCCATCTACTGTTTCCCAACTGTGCTGGTTAGCATGTACTTGGGCATGTTCAGACACCCCCTCCATCCCTGTTCCTCAAGCTCTAGAGCAGTGATGGCAAACCTTTTAGAGACCGAGTGCCCAAAAACTGGCCCCACTCCTGGTCCATCCTCTGCCCCGCCCCTGCTCCATCCCCACCCTGTCTCCAGCCCTGCCTGCCAGCAGGGCCACTCACCGCTTCGCCCACCGCAGATCGCCCAGGCAGCCCAGCAGCGCCAATGCCTGCGCCCCGCAGCATCAACTGTGCATGATAGGGCGTAAGGCAGAGTCTTGTCCACGCTGCCCGGCTGCCATGTCCTTGGCTGT
Organism: Protobothrops mucrosquamatus; assembly: GCF_001527695.2. Taxonomy (NCBI): domain Eukaryota; kingdom Metazoa; phylum Chordata; class Lepidosauria; order Squamata; family Viperidae; genus Protobothrops; species Protobothrops mucrosquamatus. The sequence goes on along the minus strand of NW_015387195.1, from coordinate 230,638 downwards.
TCTGCTCCGCGTGGGCCACCCTCGGGGGCGACTCTCCTCCAGGGGGGCTGCTGGTGAGGGGGTCACGGGGGAGGCGAGACTGGGGCAACAGCATGTGTGCCCACAGAGAGGGCTCCGAGTGCCGCCTCTGGCACGCGTGCCATAGGTTTGCCACCACTGCTCTAGAGTATGGAAGGTAAAGAAATCCAGATTCATCCTCAGATTAAAGCCAAGAAGGTGGTAGCAGAAATCCAGAGGATTGGTTCCAACTGGTGATGTTATCTTGATTCAGAGGCTTGGCCTCATCAATTAAAGGAACTGCCTACCCAATTCAGAACCATCTCCTTGTACCTACTGATTGATTAGCATCACCACCATCCTATTTATCTCAAGAGATGCTTGGGCACATTGGCTGTCTATCCAAAATTGGGAGCCTGGCTTTTCCCCAGGCATATAAATATCAAGATCCTTTTCACAAGGAAGATTGATCCTTGACTAAATAGAAGTACTTTCATGTTTTGACACCTTTAATAATCCTGCTTGAAAACCGGTTTCAATCTAACTGAAAAGGGGCCCTATACCGTGAATTGGGTTCATAAGGTTATAGCTGAACTTCACTGAGTTGCACCACCAGGAGTGGTGATTCAGTTGAAGACAACTAACTTATTCCAAGCTAGCCCCTTTTGCCTGAAAAAAACCCTCTGCTACAGAAATGAATCTTATTTCCATCAAGAAAAGTCCAGACCTCTGCTTGTTCAAAAGGTATGAGATTGATCATGACTTGCGGATTTATTTGTATTTATTTATTCATTAGATGTATATTCCACCTTTCTACTCATATGAATACCAAAGGGGACTATCAATAATTCTTACTTTAATACTCATACTTTTCCAATTTAATCCCTTTTTTATAATTTGGACCACAAGGCTCATTAGCATTCTAACGTATGGGTGTGAAGTCGTGGTCCATAACATCTGGAAGTTGAAAATTTGGGGAGTATGATTGTCCTGAAGCCCTAGGTTGGTAATTATGATGAATGAGCCAGGGCCTCACTCCTTACTATCTGGGTTGGAGCCATAACTAGAGCTTGGATTTCACCCACCTCATTAGTGTGAAAATTATTTTTCTTCTTTTGATCCCATAGGAGAAAAGGAATGGCAATTTTCCCAAAGAGGGTCAGAATCTTCCCATCCCAACTCAACTATGAACAACGAGAAGGACTGAATGGATGGGATGAGTAAATACTAATGTTGGGGCAGTAAAACACCTAGAAAACATTTAATTCATAAGCCAAATCTAGAAGCTGGGTTCTTCATCATCTGAAAGGAATAAAATATCGATCATTGATGATGGAAGAAAGATGGCATGGAAGAAACATTTCCCAAGTAATCATCAGTGCATGTTTGAGAAAAGGCATTGGTATGTGAGGGAGATGGGTAGGGGGGGATTTCAGTCCCTAAAATTGGATGTGGACACTTTCCTTGATGCTGCCCATGCAAACTGAATGACAAAAAAATTGGAATATTGTGACCAGATGGACCATTTTAGATGTAACAAAGTGAAAACCAGGCATAGTGAGTTACATAGGAGAAGTCATTGTTCTTCAAACAAAGGTGGTAATCTTTTTTTATTTCAAAGTCCTTACCTGTGGGAGCTGCAAACACCAAGATGAGCTTCTCAATCAGTGGCTGATGTGCTCCTCTGGTGAAAGCTCTGATGCTTTCTAAAAGTAGCCCCTCCCTATCCCAGATCAACAGATCCCAAAAGTGGTGCCAGGAAGCGTCTCCTTTCAAGAAACCTCTTCGCTGGAGAACATTGAACTTTTAACTTAACCTGTTCATGATAGCCCAGTAAGAAGAGTGGTTGGTTTTATGGTAAAGATTTCCCTAAGGTGTGTTGAACCCTTTAAATAGGCACAGACACCTGATGATAACCAGAGCACACATTAAATATTTTGAAGGGCAAGGCACTAATGTAGGAAAAGGTACCTTTAGGGGAATGTGGGGTGCAGTATTAGATTTTTAATGGGAAATGCCTATTTTAGGGCTTAAACTACCGACTTCTCCATTTCCACACCTTATAATAACAGAGAAGTCTGTCATAGCTTTTAAGCATTCATTGCCAGGAGGATCTCCGTGAGTCACAGTCTGCCAATTTCTGCCTTAAAAGAAGTACTGGAATTTTTTTTCCTCTTTTATCAGTGGCAGGAGCAATAAGCAGGCATAAGTCACTTTTGAGTATTATCTGATTATTTTCCAAATGACTATCATTCAGAGGATCAGGATGCCAAAAACGTAATTCCAAAATTAATAGCTAGTTAAAAGAAATCCCACTGAGAGTAATGGCAGAAAATACCTGCCTGAGAATTAGAGGTCTCCTTAGGAGTTATTGTAAGCCAATCTCAGCATTTCTTTGTTTTAACAGAGCTTATCCAATACAACTTGTTCCAAGCCCACCTGTCCTGGCTGATTGGGTTTTTCATTAGCTGTCTTCTTGTACACCTTTTTTCAGTCCAAGGCCTGCCAGATGTGTTGGACTTAAATTCCATTTCTCCCTTCCGTGGAAAAGCCCAGCTTGGGGAAGGCTGAGTGAGTCACTCTCCCTTGCTTAGAAGAGACATAGCTTGTTTGTTTATATTCTACTTATATCATTTTACAGCTGCCCCTCTCATACAAGTGACTCAATTAAAAGCAAACCCCTCAAGCATACAGACATCACCCGTACTAGCTAAGGTCATCTCCACCGTGGTCAAATGCCGTTTCTTAGTAGCTCCGATTTCTTGAAGGCCGGCCTAACTTATTTTCTTCCCTGGAGGCCAAAAGATGTAAGGCCTGGATTAGAAGGAAACATCTGTAGTTGCTACTGCTCCTTTTCCTTCAATAATGAATGCTTCAGGTCAGAATGGGAAGTCTGGCCCCAATGACAAGGTCCACACTGTTTCCTCCTAATAACAGTCTGTGCAAGTCCATCCCGTCCATGTTAGTTTAGAATTCCTGTGTCCCAAATCCTGGAAGTTAATGACTATTCCAGGGTTGCAGGCTAGACTGGAAGGACTACAGCTGCCCTGGAAGAAGGCAAAGGCAAAACGACTTGGATCGTGTCATTCAGATATCTAAGTCATTCAGATATCTAAGTGGGTCTGTCCGAGAAGTTACCCAAAGTCAAGTTTGTCTGCAAGGAGACTATTTTTCCCCTGTCAATGCTTGATGGGATCAGTGATACTTTACTGAACTGTCTGGGTTTTTTTTTTTAAGTAAAACCAGGAGCAAAGGGTGATGAGGAAAGGGAAAAGTGGAAGCTGCTTCTGTTGAATCCAGCTTTTCATCCATCTAACCATCTACAGAAGATGCCAGAGATCGAACCCAAACTGCTCTTAAAACATGCTCTCTGTCTTTGAGCACTGAGCTCAGAAACTTGCTCTTGCGTAGATGTGTGATGGACAATAGGACTGTGGTGCACAGAGTTCTTGAGATCCCTCACCCTGGAGAAAGTGAGGCTTCTGGAGATCACTTGTGGTTTTAGAAAAGAATGTCCCTAGGCCCAGAGTCCATTAAAAGGCTGCTATTCAGTTAGTTAAAAGGCTGCTATTGAGGGAACAGTGATCCAGTCGATCCAGAATCTATGGCACACCCCTGTCCTAAATCAACCCACCAGGTTTCTGGGTTTCTTTCTTTTATTTTTAAACTCCCCAACTTCCATCTCTGCCTCATAGTTAAAGCAGAGTTGCATCCAGCCCAAGGTTGCTGTAAGAGGAGAATGTCCTTTTCTTGGTCTAAAAGGCAGAAGTTCTTAGGGGCTTCTCCAGAGCTCAGGATGAAGCAGGGGGTGGGGAACAAAAAAGCTCTCACTTCTCAACATTCTGGAAGAGAAAGTGAAAGTCCCTCCCCGCGAGTGAAAGTGTTTGAACGTTCCATGCCCCCCCTCCCCGCTAAGAAAGGAAGCTGGAGAAGGAGAGTCTCTTTCCTAAGGCTGCAGGCACAGGTGCCAGGCTCCCATCGCCATCATCTTCCTTCCTTCCTACCTTCCTACCTTCCTACCTTCCTTCCTTCCTTCCTTCCTTCCTTCCTACCTTCCTTCCTTCCTTCCTTCCTTCCTTCCTACCTTCCTTCCTTCCTTCCTTCCTACCTTCCTTCCTTCCTTCCTTCCTACCTTCCTTCCTTCCTTCCTACCTTCCTTCCTTCCT
>NW_015387195.1:224676-226054 GCF_001527695.2 Protobothrops mucrosquamatus | reverse complement strand
CGGGATCGCTTGAAAATGTGGTTTAAAACTGCGACGGACAAAATCAATCTGCCACGTGCTGGCTCGGGAGGAAATCACTTGCAGAATTTGACAACACCCTTCAGCGAATCCTTAATCGCATCTCCGGTTTTTCTTTGCCCATTTCCCGTTCTTTTTTTCTCTTTCCCCCTTTCTTTTTCTTCGTCCTCTCATCCTCCCACCGCCCCCCCCCCCGAATACGCCTCCTTCTTTCCTTCCATATAAATATATACATATACATATTTTTTTCTCTCTCTCTCTCTCTGGTTATCCTTTCGCTTGGACTTCAGGTAATCTGAAATGGCATTGACCCTTCTCATCCTTCCGATTACCTTTCCGAAGCATGAACTTGGGATAAAAATCACACATCAGAAAATTCACTCTAATTATTTTGCAATGCCATCAGCACAAATCAATCAAGCCGGAGAAGGCAGTAGGGGAATCTTCCTCCCAGCCACGAAGGCGGCCAGCAGCGGGGCCCGCCTGACTGACAGTTTTGGTAATTAAGTGATTGTACAGACCTCTCCAACTGCTCTAACAACCTTGTCAGGGCCTGTCTGCGGACGGAACAAGCCGAAATCAATGTGCTTTCTGCTCTCTGAGCATTTCTGATCGCGTACTCTGGACTCGCAATTGGGAACAGAGAGAGGAGGCAAGATTAAATACCAAAATCGGATTTTTTCATTTAAAAAAAAACACAAAACCACAACAATCCCCCCTCCCTACACACCACGGAAGGAGTACAAAGACTTCGGTTTAATTGGGTGAAGAAAAGCAGGAGGGAAAGTTAACTTTTCCAAGGGGGAGGGGGGAAGTAGAGAAAGAAAGGGCAAAAAAAAAAAAAAAAGGTAAAAGCGCTTTTTTTTTTTAATTTTACGCTGAGGATTCATCCCTACTTTTTTTTAAAAGAAAAGAAAAAAAGTTAAACATCTGTCCAGGCTTACTGGGAAGATCCCAATCTGTTCTACTGGCCTTTTTCCTCTGGAAATGTGCCCGGGGCTGGGCATTTAGACCCGGCGCAAACTTTATTTGAGAGATCGAAAAGGGTGGACGGAGGAGTTAAAAAGCCACCCCGTCCATCTCGGGACGGGATTCCTGGCCGGACAAAGCCTGGCTTGCAAACTCCATCTCCCAGCCCTCCATCTCCATCTCCCAAGCCATCTCCATCTCCTGGCTTGCAAACTCCATCTCCCAGCCCTCCATCTCCATCTCCCAAGCCATCTCCATCCTCCTGGCTTGCAAACTCCATCTCCCAGCCCTCCATCTCCATCTCCCAAGCCATCTCCCAGCCCTCCATCTCCATCTCCCAAGCCATCTCCATCTCCTGCTTGCAAACTCCATCTCCCAGCCCTCCATCTCC
>NW_015387195.1:211284-221902 GCF_001527695.2 Protobothrops mucrosquamatus | reverse complement strand
CATAATGTGAAAAAAGTGGACTGTCCACTCAAATAGTGGACACCTGGCAAGACTGTACAGTTTTAGGTTACGTACCGTTTTATCATCAAGCTTTTGAATAAAAAAAAAAAATGTCCACTATTTTGTGAAAAAAAAATAGTGAACATAATGTGAAAAAAGTGGACTGTTCACTCAAATAGTGGACACCTGGCAAGACTGTACAGTTTTAGATTACGTACCATTTTATCATCAAGCTTTTGAATAAAAAAAAAATGCCCACTATTTTGTGGAAAAAAAAATAGTGAACATAATGTGAAAAAAGTGGACTGTCCACTCAAATAGTGGACACCTGGCAAGACTTACAGTTTTAGGTTACGTACCGTTTTATCATCAAGCTTTTGAATAAAAAAAAATGTCCACTATTTTGTGAAAAAAAAAATAGTGACCATAATGTGAAAAAAGTGGACTGTCCACTCAAATAGTGGACACCTGGCAACCCCGTTGCCATCGGCTCAGAATAAAGCGGCGTTAGCCTGATCCCGGGGGGGGGGAGTCGTAAAAACGCCCCCCCCCCCGTGCGGCCGACTCGATCCCTTACGTGGGACTTTTTTTTTTTTTTAGGGATCCCTGGCTTTAAAAAATAAAAAATAAAAATCATAGATTAGATTAAATATTAGGTGGCTGCCTGTCGGGATGGGTCTTCGCCGAGTTGCTCTGTTACTTATTGGGCTCCTAAAAAGTGGCAGGCTTTGCTAGTGGGGGGGGGCTCCTCTAGAGTCTCGTCTCCACGTTCTCAATTCTCCGTGAAATCGCCCTCTTTGTTGGCAGAGGGGACGCCGAGAGTCGTGGCTTCTATTCAAAACGACCAACTGCTTAAAAATCAAGGGGCGGGTTGATGTCAGTTGGGGTGCGCGGGTCTCCTGATCGCGGGCTCCTGCGGCCGCGGCTGATGAACGTGGGAAGGCGCCCTGGTTGGGCTTGGTGAGTCCGTTTGATTACAAGCTCTGATCTGCTGGGAGCTGCCAGTTGAGAGGCGCCCAGGGCAGGGAGGGCCCAGGGCAGGGGTAGGCAACCTTGGCTCTTTTATGACTCGTGGATTTCAACTCCCAGAATTCCTGAGCCAGCTTGGCTGGCTCAGGAATTCTGGGAGTTGAAGTCCACGAGTCATAAAAGAGCCAAGGTTGCCTACCCCTGGCCCAGGGAGTCAGACGGGAAGGTCCCGGAGGTATAGCTCCATCGATGGGGCAGGGAAGTCAGCCTGGATTTTTGGATTTAAAGATGCTGCTTCCTTAAAGAAAGGCAAAAGGCAAATTATTGCCATACATATACATATACATATACATATACATATACATATACATATACATATACATATACATATACATATACATATACATATACATATACATATACATATACATATACATATACTCTTTTCGTGGTACAATATTGTTACTATCACCAGAAATTTTGTCTTTGAGGTCGGAAACTGGAGGAAGTCACTGCTTTCTTAGCAATTCTGGCGTGCTTCAATCCTGCGTGTCCTGTGCTTTCATCTCTCAGATATTTGGATCTCTCCCAAACCTTTTGGCCTCCTTTGAGCCTTCATCCCAAGTTTCGGTGCCTTCACATCAATGGGTTCATTGGACGTCCCCCAAACAAGGTGAGTGGAGGGCCTCATTTCCCAACCAATATCCACTAGCAACCCATTTCCTGCTAGTGATCTTGTAGTAGGGCAACATCAGAAGACACCATAAATTGAGCAAGCCTGAAAGAGTGTGATTCCCCTTCAAAGGCGATGAGTTTCACCCTTGGCCATAACATCATGGCAAGATGTCCTTGCAGTGCCTCCTGCCTCCAATGCTGAAGCAGGAAAGTCAATTAGTTGTTGCTCTCAGTGAAAACCTAGATAGAACTAAGGATAAATTTCCTGACAGAACAATTAACCAGTGGAAGGAGTTGCCTCCAGAAGCTGTGGTTGCTCCAACACTGGAGGTTTTTAAGACTACACTGGGCAGTCATTTGTCTGAAATGGTAAAGGGTTTCCTGCTTGAGCAGGAGATTGGACTAGAAGACCTCCAAGGTTCCTTCCAACTCTATTATTTGGTTAAGACTCTTCTCATCATCTGAACTGGAAAAAGATCCCAAGCCAGACTGTGTCAACATACAGTAAATGGGAAGAGGGATGGTCCCCATATATATCTAAGTCACCATTCTTTGGGATGTAGTCCTTTTGAACTCAAGGGGCCTACTTCTGAGTGAAGGTAAGGAGGAAGCATGGGTAGAAAATGCAACTACAGACAACAACACTCTTCCCCACTCGCCCCACCAATCCCATTTTAATGCATCAAACTTCAACTCACATTATCTCTATTTGATAGAGATGATTTGTGCATTGGTTTAGCCTTTCTGGAATTTAGGGAAGACCATCCTCCAAAGACTGAACAGTTCTGAAAAATATTCATAGCCTGGCCCAAAGCTCAACACTGGGTGATGGAAAGAAGACTCCAACTGAACTGGTGCCAGGAAGAAGGGACTGCCCCTCACTATGGATATCCATGCAATTAATAATGATTCTTGGTGACCAGGTTCCCTGATCCCACCACTGCCTTTCTGCTTGACAAGTCCCAAAGATCTGTTCTGGATGGGTACTCTTCGCTATTGATGGCAAAGCTCTACTGGAGTCCTAGTTTCCCATGGGATGCTTTGTCCTTCACTGGGATCAGTTGCCATTCATTGTCTCCCCATTCTCTTTGTTGGCCTTTGAGCTGGCAGTAAGGTTGGGCAGGGCCCTCCACCTTGGCTCAGTTCCCACGTTCTGCAGGCCTGTTTTTCTTTCGGCTGGGAGGGGGCAGGGAGAGAGGAGGACCAGTGATTCCCTCCACCTCAGTGTCTCTCGTTGACCTCGGTCAACACCAATCGGGCAAGAATCGATTGGCTCAACCTCAGCCCCTCATCCCTTCATCGACCCTGACAGTTCGATAGCATGATGCTCCAACTGGTAGCATTCAATTTGTTCCAGTTACTATTCCTGGCTTAATAAAGTGATTGATTAGCGCTCAAAGTGCAGTTTTAATTAGCTTTTTTGTTAATTAACGTTGGGCTAAGATAGCTCTCTCTCTCTCTCTGCTTTTCCCTCTTCCTCCTGCTTTCTGCCGCCTGGTCTGTTTAACCAGGCAGACCTCTAACAGGGAAAGGGGGGATAACTGAGAGAAGACTTTATGGCCAGCAAATTGGTACAGTGTTCTGGGATGAGGGGAGCGTCCCCTAGGAGAGCATCCCCTTGTCTTCCTGGCAGGCAGGCAGGCAAAGTTAGGCTCGCTTGACTGGGAGAGGTGTCCCATTAGGCAGACGCTCTGGGTAGCTCTGTTTATTCCCCAAGTCAAGGAATATATCCATACCCATGACCATTTATTCTCCCTTGAAGATTTGGAAGGGCCGGTTTCCTTCTAGGCCAGCTTCCTTTGGTCCTTAGTGGCCTAAACAAAATCTAGCAAACATCATGATGGCAACGGGACAGCCGTCTCAGCTTCCCTGGATGAATGGGCTTTTGGCTGGGTCCCTTCAGCGTCACAGGATCAGCCCTTGTGTGCTGATCCTTGGCCTTGGCTTCCTAGAGACAAGTTGGGAAAAAGGACACATAAAGCAGGGAGCCTGGACAGGGGCAACCCCAAAGATTGCTCCTCTCGTGTCTAATAGGAAGGAAATTATGCACAGATCTAACCACAAAATGTCGCTGATTCCCTGTGGCCTGGGAAATCCTGTACTGTACTAAATTAGGATACTGTCAGTCATTTACCTAAGTCTGGTGAGGAACTTGGGGGGGGGGGGGAACCTACCCTAAGCGAAGAGAGATGATTTTCCTTCCATTCTTAAATGTGCTAGATAGAAACCAAGAAACCAAAACTCTTAGTTTGGGGTCTAACATAACAATTAAGAGTTTTCCTCGTAAAAAAACACGTGGACAAAGGTTTGAAATTGGCTTCTCATTTAAATACAGTGATTAGCAAAGCGTCCAAGAAAGGAGCCACAGCTAAGAACAACTTTTATGCAGGGATGCTGGCGATGGGGATCTATCCCCCAGCGACCTTCAGAGAGGAAAAACTTAGGAAGGTTTATAAATGTTTGAACAGTTTCTAAAGGAAAAGAAATCATGCTTCCTGCCAGTCCAGAACTTGTACAAATGTTTGGGTTAGAAACTTTTGGCTGTAAAATCAGAGAACTGGAATTATCTAAGAGCTTATTTAACTAACATTCACATTGTTTTTCCCCTGTTTTGGTAGTTTCTAAATCTGCTAGGCTATAATTTCCATAATAAGGTTAGGGAAAGACAATTTACAGGATCCGACGGTGAATAGGGATTGCTCTATATTTCCCTAGTTCTTCAATGCAAAAGTCATCCTTTTAATTAATATATATTAATTTATTTCCAATAAATTAATAGTAGCTAATCAACTGCTTCATTCCTGGTCCTGTATGTGATGGATCTCCATCAAGACACTCAAGTTTTTAAGCCCTCAGAAGAAGGGACAATCCCAAACCACTTCCAAAAATGCTGTAGAGAAGTCCTGGAGCCCAACAGATTTGAAACACACACACACAGAGACACACACACATATCATGGGAAAAGATGGATTAAAACTGATTGAATGAGGTATCTTACATTAAAGCAATGGTGAGAATGTGAGGACTGATGGTTTGTATGACAAAATTAATTTAAGTGTCACACATGGAATAAAATCTACACTGAAATCAGAATCTTTCACCAAGAATCTTTTAAAGGAATTGATATTTATGTTGCACCCTGCCCAAAAAAGTTCTTGGTCTCCCCCCACCCCGCCAGCAGTAGTGATAAAAAGCCACATCCAAAAAGATTTTGCCTAATGGCAAATAAATTCACACAGGCAGGGTTTGTGAATTAATCAGCAACTTAGTTAACACGAATATTGGACAATTTGTCCTACAGAATGTACTCAAAAACATTCTAATAGCAGTTATGGAACTCAGTGCCAGGCAAAACGTTTTTGCTGTCCAAAAAGGAACAAAAGAATAAATAATTTTGATGCTGCTTATTGTCTTGGGATGTCCAGAAGATCTTGGGAACATGACGATATTTTGTGATTCTTGACCTGGTTTAACAGAGATATATGCCTCTGATCAGGATTTTAAAATGGGCATTGAGAAATTTGCTTCCCATTTAAATTTCCTTGAAAGTCACAAAGATTGTGAAATGCTGATTTAAAAGCAAACGCTTTTGGGTGTTTTTTTTGCTACACATATTTAACTACTTTGGGGGGGGGGGGCTGTAAAAGTACCTCTTCGTAGTCCGACCAAGAGCTTCCTAAAGACAATAGAGGCCTCTATTGTCGCCGCCTTGTGGCAAAATGTGTAATTGCGGCTCTCCAGAAGCAACTTGGACTGCGTTTCCCAAAACTTTATTTTAAAAAGAGGAGGTGCAGCCACATAGTATTACGTGCCTGGAGCTCTCATTAAAATCGCTTTCCTTTCCGACACTTTTTTTCTTGGTATTGTAAGTTTTAAATAATTTTTGAAACAATTATTTTAGAAAAAAAAAAGTCCGTTAAGAGGATTTAGAGTTGGATACAGACTTGTCTTTATTCTGCTTGGGCTATAGGACTCGGTTTGACACAGGGAGCATAGTAAATTTCATGATGGAATGGCCTGCATTGTGCAAATTTGAAAGTAAAAGCTCAAGAAAATGATTTTCTGTTAGCGAGTGCATTTTGCAAAGAAAAAAAAAAGCATACAATTATTACGTGTGTTTAAACAGAGGAAGCAACTTTATTTGCTCCAACAGAAACCTCTCTTCCTAAGCATGTTTAGATTGCAGTCTTGCGCACAGTTGCCCGAGACAGAATTTAATGGACGTTAGTTCTGAATCAGCGTGCCTGGGATTGTGTAGCTGGCACAAATGACCAGGGATGGAATTAGACCCATTGATCATATTTTTTTTTCTCTCCAGTAGATAAACTAGAGAACTAGGTTAATCCAAATTAGGGAAGGAAGAGTGAATTAGCGGGGGTTTCTCCTTTAACTACAAGCACTGGAGATGGAGGGTCAGATTTGGATATAAATAGCAAAACTACTTTTGCTGCCTGTGGTGTCCCGTAATTATCCTAAACAGGGGAAACAAAGAAACAAATAAACGAACAAACCACAGAGTGGATGCAGAAGATTACATTCGCAATAATCTCCAGGCACCAACAAAATGATGAGCTCTATAGCCATCTGCATCCAAAAAACGTGCGTAAATCACGGGCTTATTCAATCCTAATATTTTTCACTCCCCCCCCCCTCTACTTTCTCCTATCGGGAGGTAAATGAATGTGAAAAGCACACAAACACCACTGTAAGGTTTTGCGATAAATAAAGATTTTGGATAGCAGTTCCCAAAATGTCCACCAAACCCCATATCCGGTTGAAACCGTGTCCTCGTTTTCCCCTAAATGAGAGCCCTATCCACTCGCTGAGCTCCGAATTACACAGCCCGTGTGTTGTTGCGTTCAGAGACAAATACGAAAAAAAACCCTCCGCTTCAAATCCGTCCTGCGTTGCCACCGAGGGATAATCGATTTGATCCGAGTAATAAATGCAACGTGCAAACCCATCGCTCCTCAGAAGACTGGGGAATCCCAAATTTTGACATGTCTTCTGGAGGAAGTGTTACCTTCCGGATTTTGTTTTGAACTTTTCAGTTTCAAACTTTCCCCTTTTTTAAAAAGCCCTCCCCAATAAAATGCCCATCTCCATCAATATTTCAACAGGGATGAAGTGGGCAGCTTCAAAGATGCTCATTTCTCCCATTCCCTCCTTTCATTGTGTGGACGTTCCCATCCCGAAGGAGGTATTTCATATGTCAACGTTTCTCGTATCTTCGGAGCCTGAAAGGCAAAAATCGTCGCCTGCGAATCTTTTCGACTAGAGCAGACTTTAAAAACAAACACCTGGAGAAACGGGTGGCGGGTCGACCTCGGCTTTTTCCTCAGTTGAATTACATTCCTATCTCGCCTATTTCTTTCTTTCTTTCTTTTCCAAAAAGCAACTGTTTATTATACCCAAGCCATGAATACTTCAAAGAATTAGTTCTGGAAGGATAATGCTGAACGGTTTTAAATATATTTCAATTTGGACCAACGGGGAGGGGGGGGGGGAAAGCTATAGCCTACGTTGGAAATACAGAACATAGTTATCTACCCCTTACTCGGGGGGAAAAAAAAATATTTTCGGAGGGAAATCGATCCACAATAGCAACTGTGTTTGGATTATCTTTCAGGGATGAAAAGGGAAAAAAGGGCAACAAGACTTACGCGGTCCTAGCCAAATTGGCAATTCTCTGCGTCTCTCCCTCTCCCCTAACTTCCCGCCCTTAAATCTTTTTATTCATTTTAAAGGGTAAAAGTCCTGATTTTTTTTACCACTTGCTCGTTCTTGGGACAATACCAGCAAAGCTGGGCAGCCACGCCGAACTTGTCGGCGGCTTCCCGCCGCAGCCAGCAATTCACACACCATAATGCCAAGCCTCTCCTAGCTTGGCCCGTGATAGGAGGGTGTCACTGGGAGCGAACACGGGGCCAAAGCTATGGAGGCGCCGATGCAAGGCGCAGTGGGACTCATTCGGCAGTTAGAAGCCGTCCGAAGTCGCTGTGCCTTGACGCCCCGGCTGCTGGCAACCCCCCTGTTTCGAAGGAGAGGAGAAACCTCGTTCAGGTATATTGCTTCTTTCTCAGGCTGACTTTGTCTTTTCATTTTCTCTGGTCTTCCCTTCTTCTTCCCACGCATAGACATACATCGCCAACCCAAGGAGCGTCAGAACAATATTTTAAACTGGACGGTGTCTCTTGAAACTTCACCGATGCCCCCCCCTATTACTACTACTACTACTACTACTACTACTGCTACTACTACTGCTGCTGCTGCTGCTGCTACTTCTTCTTCTTCTTCTTTCTTCTTCTTCTTCTTCTTCTTCTTCTTCTTCTTCTTCTTCTTCTTTTCTCCTTCTCCTTCTCCTTCTCCTTCTCCTCCTCCTCCTCCTCCTCCTCCTCCTCCTCCTCCTCCTCCTTCTTCTTCTTCTTCTTCTTCTTCTTCTTCTTCTTCTTCTTCTTCTTCTTCTTCTTCTTCTTCTTCTTCTTTTCCTCCTCCTCCTCCTTCTTCTTTTCCTCCTTCTCCTTCTCCTTCTCCTTCTCCTCCTTCTCCTTCTCCTCCTTCTTCCCCCAAATCTTGATCTACCTACCAGCCTTGATGACACTTCCAAGATTCTTTTAAAACTTGCAGAGACGCAGGTGCAAAACGCCGCCTTCTCTCCAACTCCTTGAAATTATATTATCTTAATTTTTTTTTTTACAAAAAAGAGAGGCTACTACATCCCCCCGCTCTACCACCACCACCACACAGCCCCTATCTTATTTATTTTCAATTCGCCCCTACGCGTCTATTTTACACGAACAGATTTCGTTCGGTTCTTTCTGGAAGCGCAAGGTTTGAACGGTGCTGGCGGAGGACAGAAAAAAGAACCGGAGACGGGAGGAAAGGAGGCAGAAGGTGGGGAACCTGGAAGGGATGCAGGCGCTTTCCTTGCGGGAACAGTCGCTTTTCCCTTCGATCCGCCGGTTCCTTTAAAAAAAAAACCAACAACCGGCGCGATTCGGAGTAAAAGACAACTCGCCGAACTTTGAATCATTCATTAGCACCTTATAATTGCTCTGCTAATTAGGTTGGCGGTACTTAATCAGGAGGAGCAATACGGCGTCTTGTCACTGGCACTTCCCATTACCCTGACATTCAACAAGGGACAGGTTCGAACCGCCGCGGCGTCCTAGAGACAGATGAACAGAGGCTGAGACTCTTCCGCGAAGCCAAACGCGGTGCTTGCTCCCGACGTGCGCGGCGTGTCGGCCCTAACTGGGTCGGTTAGGAAATAAGAGGCGCTGGAAACAGCAGCCGGCCAAAGGCAAACCAAGAACGAGAAGGAAAGGAGATGCGTGCGTGTGTTGTGGATGGATGGATGGATGGATGGATGGATGGATGGATGGATGGATGGATGGATGGATGGATGGATGGATGGAACCACTCTCTGGATGGAGACCCAGAGCCGGCGGTTGTAGCTAAGCCACAGACTAAAAGTCGCATGCAGGAAGAAAAACCACCCAGCTTGGCCACTGCCGCCTGCCACTTCTCTTAAAGTCTTCTCCAAATAAACAGGCGGGTCGGTTCTAGACCGAGATTATTATTATTATTATTATTTTCCCCAGGAGCCGCTTCCCTTTCCACTCCCCCGTCCCTTAGGAAAGGAAGCCAGGCGTTTCTCCCAGTTGGCTCCAAGGGACATTTTGCCCGCCCCGCTCTTATTTCCCTAGTTCTTCAATGAAGTTGGGTCGCTTCTCCTGCCTAGGACTGTGGCGACAAATGCTTCTGATCTTCCAAAGAAGGACACAATGGGAGGAAGCCCTACATAAACCCTGCATTTTAACTTACACCCCATCGTGAGGAAAGAGATAGGTTACGTATATATTACTTTTGTAACGATCTCGTAGGCACAAGACTGCACAACTCAAAATATCACACACTTACACGCAAATATTCTTTTATCTTTCTTTCTCTTTCTTTCTTTCTCTTCCTTCCTTCCTTCCTTCCTTCCTTCCTTTCTTCCTTCCTTCCTTCCTTCTTTCCTTCCTTCTTTCTTTCCTTCCTTCCTTCCTTCCTTCCTTCCTTTTTCTTTCTTTCTTTCTTTCTTTCTTTCTTTCTTTCTTTCTTTCTTTCTTTCTTTCTTTTCTTTCTTCCTTTCCTTTCCTTTCCTTTCCTTTCCTTTTTCCCCCCTACCTTGATTTCTGCTCTCAAACTGATCCCTATTGTCACGCCAGAGATAACAACAACCACCCATTTATATTCGGATAGACAGAGGAACGGGGAAACGGAAGAGAGGCAAGGAATCCTAAAGGGTCTAAAAAAAAGAGCGCTTTCCCAGTCCCGAAACCGACCCCCTCCCCTCAGGTCCTCCCTTCCCCTCCTCTCCCCTCCCCGCGCCTTCTCTCTCCTTTCCTCCTCCTCATTGGCTGCCAACCGCCCAGCGTCAAGTTCGGCCGCCGCGTCCCCCAATCAGAGGCCGCGACACGGCGGGCGGCCTGAAATAAAACAAACAAACAAATAAATAAGGAATATTTTCAAAAAAAAAAAAAAATGGGGGGGGGGGGGGAACCCCGAGCCTTAAAAGAGGTTTGAGAAGGGGCGAGCGGCGAGCAGGCGGCGCGGCGGCGGCGGCGGCCGTGACGTCACGGGCGGAATCGCAGGGAGCCGAGAGGAGACGCTCGCCCTAGGAGAAGCCGGGCAGCGGCCGAGCCTTCGCCTCCTTCCGCCTCCCTCCTTCCTCCTTCCTCCTCCTCCTCCCTCCTCCTCCTCTTGGCGTCGCTCCGCCACGCCTCAACTTTCCAAGAAAGTTCAATAACTCCCGGGCGCCGGCGAGAGCAGGGAGAGCGCCCCGCAGCAGAGGCGATCGGGCTGGGCGGCGTCCGGTTCCTCCTTCGGCTGGGCGAGCGGAGCCTCCGCCGGGGAGCCCCAGCCAGCCTTCCCGCCGCTTCCCGCTTGCCCGGCCGGCGGCTCACCCAGGCGATGCCGGCTGCTCGCG
>NW_015387195.1:209066-210556 GCF_001527695.2 Protobothrops mucrosquamatus | reverse complement strand
CCTGCGCCCCTTACAGCACCAGCGTCTCCTCGCCCCATCCCGTCCCCAAACCGGAGAGCAACGCGGCCAGCGAAAGTTTCAGGCCAAAACTGGAGCAGGACGACGGCAGAACCAAACTGGACAAACGCGACGATCCCCAGAATGAGCTGAAATGCCACGGTGAGTGGGAGGGGGGGGGGCGCCGCGGGTCTTTCGGACGGCCCGGTGCGAAACTGTTATTATTTATTATTATTATTATTATTTATTAAATTTATATACCGCCCTATCTCCCTTACGGGACTCAGGGCGAGCGTTCCGTTGTTTACGTTTCGGAAAGCTTCCCCCGTTGTTCCTCTGTGCTTGGCGAATAGCCCCCCCCCCGCACCCCCTTTCCTGCTTTCGGCAATTGCTTGTTCTGAAAAGTTCGAGCCAACTTGGAAGGTTGGCTGCGAATTGGCTAAGCCGCTAAGGAGAGGCTCCAGCAACCTGGAAAGTATTTAAAAATAAAAGAAGTCCCCCCCCCCCCCCGCGTAAGAAAACGACAAACACAATCAGGTTATTTGCAAAAAAAAAAATCTCAGGAACCGTAAATGTTTTCCCTCTGTTTTTTTAATAGACAATCCATATAACTATAGTTTGAAGGATATATACTGTATATATATATCTTCAGTCTGAAATATATATATTTCAGACTGAAGCTACGTATCCCCCTCTCCCTTAAACAAAACAAAAAAAAGTTGATGCGAGTAGGAGAACAAAAAGAGTCTGCAAGCGTGCATTTCAACAATACCAAAATGCCAGCTGGGATTACTAGAGATTTTAAAATGCAAATGCATATTATAAACTGCGATCTGCATGCATAATTTCTAAACGTAGTTCACACCGATTTAGCAGCACTTCATTAGCAAGGCAGACCTCCTAAAGAATTTATAATAAAATATGGTTGTTGTTTTTTTTAAAGCAGGGTAACAAACCAAACGGGTGGGATCCAATCTGGGGTTCTTTTTCTTTCTTCTGGTTCCTTCCTTCCTTCCTTCCTTCCTTCCTTCCTTCCTTCCTTCCTTCCTTCCTTCCTTCCTTCCTTCCTTCCTTCCTTCCTTCCTTGAAATGTTTCTTCCTTTAGACTAAGTTAGCATTGTGCAATATTTTATAGCGTTTGTTTTTTGGGGGATACTTTAGAGAGCTGTGTGCAATAGTTAGGTTCTAAAATTCAAACCTACACGGCGTGCTCGGTCCTGCCACTTCCTGGGGGGGGGAATAAAAGACGCCCCCCTCCCCACTACCAAGGGAATCTCACTTAACTGGAAAGGCTGTGTGTTGTTGTTGGTTTTTTTTTTTTTGAAACGTGGTGATGAGAGAGGACACATTTCGGTCATTTTACAACCTTCGGCTATTTTGCAGTAACTAATAGGGCTGCTATTCAATTTGCCATTTTAGCACTAACATATGAGCGTCTAGAACCAGATGCAGAGTTTCGTCTAGGGTGTGTTTTTTTTTTTGTTTTTTTTTTG
>NW_015387195.1:136328-205749 GCF_001527695.2 Protobothrops mucrosquamatus | reverse complement strand
ATTCTTGGCAGAGGAAACGCGGGCTGGAAACCTCTGCCCGGTTGTCATCTTCGCTATAATTTTCTGTCTCATTTCATACGGTCGCAGCCACCCTAATTCTGTCGGAAAACATTAGCGTCATTTACAGCCCGGCTAAACAAGGCAGCTCCACGCTTGTTAATCTGGCTGCGTTTCGTGCGGCCGTGGTTGACTTCGGTGTGTCGTGCGCCTGCTGAAAACCCCACCGACGTTCACTATGGGAGCTTTTTTTCCAAAGAGAGATTAACTAACATGTAGGTTCTGCGTTAGGAAGGAAGGGAACGGATTTGGGAAGGAAGGGAACGGAACCTCCTCTTCCTCTTCCTCCTCCGTGTGTTTTGCAATGTACCCACACGAGGGAGGGAAAAGAGATGGTCCGTATCCCTCGCGTTTAGCCTCGTCTTCTTGCATCTGGAGGCCTTGTGTCTCCCGACAGAAGGAAAATTAGCCACCTTCCATTCCCATCCTCCCCTCCCCCTTCTCTCCACCCCTCAAAGCAACAGGGTTGTACAATCCTAAAATGTTCAGGATTGTGGTTTCCAGCGACCACAACCTTCCAGCGATTTCGCTTTTTCCTGCAGGCCCGCGCCTTATCTCCAGGAAGGGGATGGTAATGAAACTCTCCCAAGGCTGTCTTTTTTTTTTTTCCCCTCTCCCTTTCTCCCCCAGCGTCTGCTTAAGTGTTGGATAGAGGAGGCTATTTTCAAACGGCCTGGTGGAGAGCCAGCAAAAAGCGGGAATACGCTGTCTGGAGTTTTCCAGAAAGAGGGGCTGGTTTCCTTCACCCTCCCCACCCAAGCAGCTGTTTACCGTGTAAATTCATCTTTTTTTTTTTTTTTTGTTGCAGAAAATGTTATAATTGGTGGGGGCGGTAAAGACTTTCCTTCTGTTATTAATATTGGAGAGCAATTATGAATATGAAAACGGGGTTCGACGGGGTCGTAGGTAACAATGTAATTGCGTCTCTGAAAGGAAAATGAACAGTGAAGAGTTTATCAGCTCTCGTTGTCACTTATAGGCCGGGCGAGACTTAAGAGTGGCTCTCCTTGTGTGTGTGTGTGTGTGTGTGTCTTTCTCTCTGTGTGTGTCAGGCCGGGCGAGACTTAAGAGTCGCTCTCCTTGTGTGTGTGTGTGTGTGTGTGTGTGTGTGTGTGTGTGTGTGTGTGTGTGTGTGTGTGTCTGTCTCTCTCTCTCTCTCTCTCTCTCTCTCTCTCTCTCTCTCTCTCTCTCTCTCTCTCTGTCTTTGGCTTCCAAATGCTTCCCAGGATTTTCCAAGTGGCAGCTCCTTCTGATTCCTCTTGCGCCCGCCGATCTCCCCCCCCCCCCAGCCAGAGCAGTTTTCTGCTCTAAGACCCCACCAGCCGCGCAGTAATTGTGCTGCAGCTGCGCTTCCTTCAAGGAAAGGCCCGGTGGACGCAAGAGACTCGGGCAAGCCAAAACAGTCTTCTGCCAGAGTTCGGTTCCCGCGTGTCGGGAGGAAGGGAAGGGTGTGTGTGTGTGTGGTTGTGGTGTGTGGAGGCCTTATGTCGGGAGGAAGGGTGTGTGTGTGTGTGTGTGTGTGTGTGTGGTTGTGGTGGTGGTGGTCAGCCCGGTTCTCGCTCCCTTCCCCCTAGCCTCCCCTCCTAGCCTCCCCCCCTAGCCTTCACCCCCCCACTCCTTCGGGCCCAGCCGACGGTCTCTCCGTTCCCTCTCTTGCAGGACCAAGTGGAAGCGGCAGACGGCGGTGGGGCTGGAGCTGCTGGCCGAAGCCGGGAACTACTCGGCTCTGCAGCGGATGTTCCCGTCGCCTTATTTCTACCACCCGAGCCTGCTGGGGAGCATGGACAGCACCACGGCGGCCGCGGCGGCCGCGGCCATGTACAGTAGCATGTACCGGACTCCGCCGGCGCCTCACCCTCAACTCCAGCGGCCTCTGGTGCCCCGGGTTCTGATCCACGGCCTCGGGCCGGGGGGGCAGCCGGCCCTCAACCCCTTGTCCAACCCCCTCCCGGGGACCCCCCACCCGCGGTGAAGGACCTCACCGGGCGACTCGCTCACCCCGGCGCCCCCCCCTCCTCCACCCCCGCCGGACAGAGCCCCCCCTCGCTCCCCCCAGCAGCCACTCAGAGCCAGAAAGGAGCCGAGGCGAGCGAGGGGGGGGGGAAACCAAGTCACGGAGCCGGAGGAGCGACCGACTCGGAGCGAAGGGACTCTGGAACCCGTAAGTGACACGTAGCCACCGAGTCCCGCAGCGGCCCCCGGAGGAGGCGGGGGGGGGGGAGAGAGAGGAGAGGGGTGTCCGGGAAAAGCCGGAGGGCCAGGCGGGACTCTGGAGGGACGCCGAGAGAGAAAGGACGCCTCCCCTCCCACCGCGGCCCAGGAGGCAGAAGAAGGCCGAGGGAGAGCGGAGAAGTTTGCGCCGAGTTCTCACGGACCCCCCCCCTCTTTTTTCCCCCCCTCCTGACTCTGAAATTGGCATTTCCCCCCGGATCTCTCTCGTCGTCGGTATCTTTATTGCTCCATACACATTTCGAACAGGCTGGTGTGTGAGAAGTGAGAGATATTATTTATTATATGTGGTCCAAACAGAAAGAAAGAAAAAGAAAGAAAGAAAGAAAGAAAAAAGACTTATATTCATTCGTTTTTAAGAAAAATCTAAGAAACGAACGAACTCCACAAAAAATATATATATTCTCTCCCCCCCCCATGTCTCTCCTTTTCCGGTTTTTTTTTTTTGGTTTGCTTTTGTTTTGTTTGGGTTCAGTAAAATAAATGCTTAGATGACAACGACAGTTAACTAAATATATATATATATCGAGAGGAGCGAATGAGAGAGAGAGAGCTTTTGACGAGTGAAAATGGCAAAAGAAAACAAAAACCCGACGGGAAAAAGAAAAAAAAAAAGAAAAATAAACTTTTATCTTTTTTTAAACAAACCTGACGGCCTAAACGAGCTATTTTCCCCCCTTGATTCGCGCGCCCTCACTGTTCATTTCCGTAAAATGGGCCCTCTGTGTGTGTGTGTGTGTGTGTGTGTGTGTGTGTGTCTGGATGCGTGCACATGTCTTGCTCCTTTCTAGGCGACGGGTTAGGAGACGTTTAATCCCCTCTCCCTCCTCTCCACACCCCCCCGGGGGGGCCACAGTCTGGTTGGTTGCTAAAGAGTTTGCTCGGAGGGGTAAAGAACGGGTTGTAAAGAAGGAGAAGGAAAGGGGGAAAAAAAAAGGCAGAGAAGAAACGACGGACTCGGAGGTTGTTTTTCAGACCTCGTCAGTGCAAGCGGGGGAGGGCGTGTGTGTGTGTGTCTGTGTGTATCTGTCTGTGCATTAGCGATGGGTGCCCCCCCCCTCTCCTGGGCCCTCTTCTCGGCCTTGCCTCCTTGCCGTAGCTGCTAGGGGTTCCCTCCGTCCTCCTTTGCTGACTATGGAAGAAGCCGAGGAGGGAGCGGAGGGCTTCCTAACGGCGGACGGGCGTTGTGGGAAGCCAAAAGGTGCAACCCAGCCTGGCAGCTGTTCCGAGGCAGCTGATAGAAAGCGGGGAGAGGACAGCCTGGGAGCGAGAGGCGCTCGGGGGTGGCAATTAGGGAGAAAAACCCGGAGCCGCGGGAGAGAAGAAAATCCGACGCGACCCACAGCCGCGGGGCCGTGTGTGTGTCTGTGCCTGCGTGCGTGTGCAACTGGGGGCGGGGTGCCTGCGTGTGTGTGTGTGTGTGTGTGTGTGTGTGTGTGTCTGCTTTGATCTCTTTTGGACTCCCACCCAGGGGAACCGTCCCTTCCCCGTCGGAGGACGCGGCTCGCCGTCGGTGAGCTGTTTTTAAAGTAGGGTTGCCAGGGTCTGTTTCCAAAAAAATAGCGGACAAGCGGGGGGAGAGGGGGTTAAGTAGTAAAAAAAAAGTAGACTGTACAGCTTTAGATTACGTACCATTTCATCATCAAGCTTTTGAATAAAAAAAATGTCCACTATTTTGTGAAAAAAAAATAGTGAACATAATGTGAAAAAAGTGGACTGTCCACTCAGATAGTGGACACCTGGCAACCCTATTTTAAAGCCCGCTCTTTTTTTTTTTAAGAGCGAGAGGAGGCTCGCTTTTAATCCTTTGCTGGGATGGGGGTGGGGGAAGAGAGGGGGTCTCTTTGTAGGCGTCTGGCTCTAGGTGCAAAAGGAGAAGGGAAAAAAAAGAAAAAGGAGAAAAGCCAGAAATCAATGCAAAAGCGAGGCTGAAGCTGGGACCGGCGGTGCTCGGGTGAGAACGGGCGAAAGAGGGAACGGGGCACTTCTGCCTCTCCCGGGCCAGGCCCAGGCTGGGCCTGCCAAGCCCTGGACACCAGCAGCCCTCCAAAACCAAAGGCAAAGCGGCCCGGCCTTTCTTTCTTTCCTTTTTTTTTTTAGCTTGCCTCGGAAGGTTCGACAGACACGCTGCCATTTACCTAGAAAACATTCATAACCTCCGGTCCAGTATTATCACCTCCTCTGTGGTTTGTGGATGGCTTTCACCACCACCACCACCACCATCCTTTTTTATTTTTATTTTGTATTTTTTTTGCTAGAGTGGGTTTTTGTTCTCTAAAGGAGGAAGAAGGAGGGGGAGAAGGGAGAAAGGAGAGGAAGGCAGGGGAAAAAAAAAAAGCAGGGACAGCCTGCGGGTGCGCATTATTTAGGCGTTGCTAATTAAGGAAGGGGTTGCTGCTGCTGCTTCGCGCGCTCTCTGGCTCCTTTTCTTCTCCTCCCCTCCCCCTAGTCCGCTAATAAACTCCTGTTCAAAAACCATCTTGACCTTGGCCGCGTTTTCACAAAAGGGTCCGGAAACGCCCACCTCATTTTCAGCTCTTGTCGCCCAGGACCCTGACAATGACTCAGCGACAGAGCGGTGGGGCGCTGACGTTGTACCCCCGGAGGTACAACGTCCCCTCTCCTCCTCGCCGTTCTCCTCTTTGGCTGTGTTAATTGGGACTTCGGAAATAAATCACAACGCTGGCTCCGTCCCCACAGATCAAGCTGAGGTTGCCCCGGGCCTGGAGGATTCTCCTGAAGAGTGGAGGCTTCCGCTAAGACGGGGAAACTGACTAGCACTTAATCCGGTTTGGGCTTGAAATCGCAACGCTGGGTCTGGTTGGCGCCCAGGCACAGCCGAGCGCAAGGTTAGGAAAGGTGTGAGGCGATTGCTTTCCTTGGGATGATTGGGCTTTAAAATATTCAGGGGTTTCCCCCCCCCCCAGTGACATAAAACACAACAAAAATGGTTTCCTTTGTAAGTAAGGTACGTGAACATTCAAAAGGGAAAAGATGCTCTAGAATGATGCTCCGAATGCAGCTTATTGGAGAGTTTGCACGTGAGGTGCCCCGAGGATGTGTACACACAGGGCGTTTAAGCCAGTTAAATTTTGAACTAAATTGAATGGAGAATTAAAGGCTGGTGTTGAATCTGTATCTTAGTTATTGTTCATTTCCATAATCAGAAGGAAGGAAAGAAGGGCTTAAAATACTTTCACAGCAAAAAAACAACGGCGACCATTGTACTGATCGTGGAAACACCATACAGTGGTTTGAATACATTCTGAAATATGTTTAAAATATATTTTGAAATGTGCTTTAAAAACATGTTCTCTCACAAAAAAAATTTCCTCTAACATCAAAAAAAATATTTAAAATTCTTTATTATTTGTTTTCTTAAGTGGGTAAACGTGGGCAGAGGAAGAGACATTTTATAAATAATTAGACCCAGTGCTATGTATTTGTGCTCTGAAGTGAGTCATTTACTTCAATGGGTGTGCTTTCCCCCCAGCAGAATTATCTTTTCCTGAGTGGGGCAAGAGAAGAAGTGAAAGGAAGAGCGGATCGTATCAAATAGTTTTCCTAAATGTTTGTGACCCCCACCTTAAAAGAATGAGGCTGTTCCCGATGGTGCAGGGTTTTTTTTTCCTGGAAAACCAACACTGCTTCCTTCCTTCCCTTTAGTTTTTTCCACGCCTGCGGTGCAATGTGAACTCTTCACTTTGGTGATAAACAATTTGGATTGCTCCTCACTTAAATTATGAACAAGCTAAATAAACCCACTTCATTAGACGCCTTTGCTGGCTTCTAAAGCTAATTAAAAGAGGCTTTCCTTGAAGAAAGGGCTTGATTCGATGTTTAAAAAGCTACAGATGCACGCTCATTTAAATGCACTCAAGCAAGCAAGCAAAAAAAAAAAAATCCCTCAAGTTGTTCTTTCTCTTTTTCTCTCCTCTCCTCTCCTCTCCCCTCCCCCTCCAATCTCTCTCTCTCTCTCTCTCTCTCTCTCTCTCTCTCTCTCTCTCTCTCTCTCTCTCTGAACGGAATGGTCACCCAAAGATGGAGTTAAATAATAGAAATGTCTTTGCCTTAAAAGGCATCTCCAAATCTACCTTTGAGAAGCAAACTGCTTTTAGGTTTTACCCTCTCAAGAGCAACGTTTAAGTCAACCTTCCTCTTTTCTCTAGCATTTGTCTGTTTCTATTTCCAACAGGATTACAAGGGGACTGGCTCTTTCACCACCCACCTCTCCAGGATTCTGCTCATTACAACTTCCTTCAACTCCCCATCTCCCAGTTAAACATTTTTTCCCCTTTCACAGAGGCTGATATTTCATTCCCAGCTTCCCTTTATCCTGGAGACTGGCCATCTTTCAGGGTTTCCTTCAATGGAGAAAAATCAAGGTAACTTGTTTTCTGGGCTCGACCATTCATACTTTCCGTTACTCTTCTGTTACTCTTGCTCTGTTATTATTCTTGCCTCTATCTAGAAACCTGGAAAGGCTACGGTTGGCTAGTAAAATCTAAATGAAGAGAAGCTGCAGGGCCCTCTGGGCAAGCTATTCATCCACCGGTATGCTTGGACTTGGTTTTTTCTTAAATCCTAAGTCCTTCCTTCCTTCCTTCCTTCCTTCCTTCCTTCCTTCCTTCCTTCCTTCCTTCCTTCCTTCCTTCCTTCCTTCCCTGGTGCTGTTGCTTTCGTTGCCTGAGCAGTGTAGATTCAGAAGATGAGGCCCACATATTGTGGTATTAAAAACTCTTAACAACCCTCAAGGTTCACCAGGAAGCAGGCATTAAATGACTAGTTTCATCCTATCTGGGACATTGGGACATGTTCTTGGAGGAGAGGGTATTGGGAGCAATGTAAATCTGGGGGAGGGGGTGAAGAAACTTTGGGAGTTTAAGGGAAGGTAAACCATATCTTCAGATATAATCTGGAAGGGGGAGGCTTCCGTTTTCCCAGGGATCTGCAGAAGAAAAGGGGAACAACTGTCCATATTAGGATATGGCACCAAGATTTCCAGAGGATTTTTTTTTTTTAACATTCAGATATGAAGTCGCTCAATAGCTATCAGAGTACCCCAAGGATGAAGTACAATTCCTACCTTCTGTTGCTGTGTATCCTGGACATCACAGAAGGGCGTCATTTTGGGAAAAGCAGTGCTAGAAGTGGCGGCACCTCCAAACCCCTTGCTTTGGAGTCAGAACAAATTGATTCCTCCATGAATATTTTGTCCCCAATTATCCTACTCTGGAAACAAATCACGTTAGACCAGATGATCCTTTCAAAAACTCTGCATAGCATCGTGTTATAAGAGTAATAACTAAATGGATGTCTACGACTCCCTATAAGTCATCAGGTAGTAATTAGAATTAAAAGTCAACGTATGCATAAACCTTTAAAGAAAAAAAAAAGATAGGCATCACTAGCCAGACAGATGAGCTTGCTGGTTCAATCTGCTTTAGTAAACTGCTCTCTGATCTGCTAATATAGAATAGGAGTCATTCGGCTTCCTTGGCCAAACTTGTCTGCTTTGGGGGAAAAGCTCTGGACTGTGAGAAAGTGGAATGCCTTCTTTAGCACCAAGGACAGCTCCAAAACTAAAATGACAAGTGAATCATTTCTGGGCACTTGAAACTTTGCTGCCTGGGCTCCAGGTTCTGTTCTTTTGGGTCTTCCTCTGAGTTTGAGAAGAGGAAATGAGGCTGGGAATGTGCTTCAGAAGAGGCTCTGGAACTCGCTACACTGATAACTCTTTAAGCCCCAGGTGGGATCTATCAGTAGAAGCCTTGAAGGTAGAGGGAGCCGAGAATTTCTGACTACAATTTGAGCTAAACCAACTGCATTTCCGCATTCCATTAAAACAATGAGAATCAGGAGGCAGATGCTTCAGTTTGAAGGAGGGGGAAAAATGGTTTCCAGTGAGTGCTCTAATTCTCTTTCCCATCTGATCAAACCTAAAATGTATTCACCAAATCAGCTTGTGAACGTGTGTCGTCCTGTTGTCACCGCTATACGAGGCAGTGAGAGAGAGAGATGGTAAACTTCCCATTTCGTAATAAGGAAAGGGACTTTCTTTTCAAACACCCAGCAAAAATAATAGAGAGAAAAATTCCCTTTCCAGTTCTGTGTTTCATCAGCCTTATTGAATATTCTTGAAACTATTCAGAAATGGAAATTTCCTCCTGTAGAAGCAGTGTTTTGTTTTTTTTTCTGGGTATCAGAGGATGTGCATCTAGCTTGGTGGTCCTTGCTGGGAAGCAGAATTTTTATTGCATCAAATGAACTGGTTACCTAAACCAGAGCACACGCTGACTGGTGAACATGAAGGCAAGGGGATATTTAGAGCAATATCCCGGCCTTAAAAAGAAGGCCAATTTAAGTGAGACTTAGGACAAGGGTGCAGCCATAAGCAAAATGAAAGGAGGAGCCAATTAGGGGTTATTACTAAATAAAAGGTATCCTTTTATTGTTTGAAGAAAAGCCACAACTGAAACTATAGAGTTATTCTGCATTAATATCAGCGAGGCTGAAGAAAATTATGGGTTTTAGCACGCAGCTCCTCTTTAAGTGCAGCCTCAGGCCTTGGTTAGTATTTCAAATCACAGCCATGCCATTTTTTTTTCTTATAAGCAGGCCTTTGATTTTTTTTTGTATTCCAAGCAAAGGTTTGGTGAGGAGCTAATTAAATACAATTATATATGTGCCACCGGTGGTAAAGAGTCAATTCAAACTCTTGTTATTATTTGGGAAGGGGAGAGAAATGCATCACTAACTTCAGCCAATCTGCTGAGGATGTCACAAAGCTGAAGTCCCCCCCTTTCTCCATAAGAGAAGACAGTTTTGATTTAATTTAGGTTAAAGGCAGAACGTATTGAAAATGACAAGATCAGCCCCTCGTATCTCTTAATGATGCTCTGAAATACTGAAGCCTAGTTAGGTTGCAATTGGATTGTTTTATGGAATTATTTTATATTTGGATATTATTTGTGTTTCACATAGTATTAGCATAGCAGCTAAGACTATAGTATAGCATAGCTAGCATGTTTGCCTGTTGTAAAATATACAAAAAAAAAAATCAACCCAGAAACTTGTGGCATCTTAAAGAGTCATCATTCATTCAAGTTGCTTAACTTACAATATGACTGAATTAACCATGTTATGGATTTATGCACTACATGGAATTAAAAACTAACCCAAAGTAATAGGTTCACTCCTCCCCTTCCTAATTTACAGAAAATTAACCAGATAACTCTTTAAATGGTCTGGTTGTATGAACCCTGTCTTATTATGGCATAATCTTGGATGGATTTCATGCTCTAATAAATTGTTAGCTCCTTAGGTACTACAGGATTTTTGGCTCTCTCTGCTTTAATTGCCCAGCCTGCCAGCCTGCCTGCCCACTGTCCCTTTCCTATGTCCAAATTTTTTAAAAATAAATAAAAAGCAGACTGACTTTTTATATTTTTCATCCGTAAGACAACTCAGCTATGTCATTAAAAAAAGAGAAAACCATGCTCCATTGCAACATTCAAGGCCTAAATAGAAGTGAAGCTCTCCTTTTTGTGACTTTGCAGTTATAAATAATCTGGAAAGAAAGGCATTTCACCTACAACTAAATTCCTGGAAAGAATTAATCTCTTCTCCGTCAGCCTAATTTTGATGTGAGGGTAACCCCACGCCGGTGCCTATCATACTAATATATATGGTTAGAATGTAACATGCTAATTATTTTCATGCAGACAGATTTTTTAAAAATTCAGTGATATGACACCTCTCCCAACTCTATGACTCTCTCCCACCTGAAGTGGTGTAACCCAGAGATAAGTTTATCATCTCTATTTGGATGAGGATCTTCTCAAGAGCAATCTGCTTTTCAGAGGCCTTGTAAACATAGGCCAGGAGTTTAGTTCCATGCCTCTAAAATAAATTGCTAATTAAACATTAATACAGCAATCTACTCTTCTATTTTCATAAGGAGAAATGACAGTAACAGTAAGGAAGGCTAGGCACCGTCTACTAATGGCCAGATTTAGCTAATGATATTTTCATTGCTGATCTTTTTCAAAATTAATAATTATTTTTCTCTTCCGTTAGAGACAGGTTTTAGGATTAAAGTTCAAACACATTTCATTTTAGCCTTCATTCCTCGGAATCATTATTGTTATAACTTCTATAAAGAATAAGAGTCTCATTCTCGGTGGTGAAGCTCCCTATAGGTTAGATCTGCAGTAGTGATTAGCAGGTCTCAGCAGATGGCAGCACCTGGCTGACTTTGTCTAGGTTTGGAAGATAGGAAGCTAAGTAGGGTTAGGCTTGGTTGGTACATGGATGGGAGACCTCCAGGGAATATTAGTGTTATCAGTTAGGGTGGCAATGGGAAAAAAAAGTACAAAGAAGGGAATGATAATATTTCCACAAGGTCGTACACGTCCATGGAGTGCACAACTCAAGGAAATGTTTATAATAGATTGGTAGAATACTATTTGCGCTGGAGAAAGGAAGAGGAAGAGAAAGTGTTGTTTGAAACTTCTTTTTGCTTGTACCTTGTCTGCATCTGCTGAGGTACTGAATAGCTGCTCTTAATGGTTAGGACAGTGGTTCTCAACCTGTGGGTCAGGACCCCATTTGGGGTCGATCGACCATTTCATGGGGGTCGCCAAGCAAGGCTGTCCGCCATTTTTTTGTCCGCCATTTTTTTTGCCCACCATTTTTTCCCCTTTTTCGGCGGGTGCCTTACCTCCCTTGGGCTGGGGCAGCTGGTGGTCGGCCTGCTCCGTCTCTGCCACTTGCCAGCTACGCCTCGGCCGGCGCAGGGGGCGGAACCACGCATGCGCGGCGCTCCCGGGCAGGGAAAGTCCTCAACTTACGACCGGTTGGGTAGTCCTCGACTTACGACCGGTTTAGTCCTCGACTTACGACCGGTTTAGTCCTCGACTTACGACCGGTTTAGTCCTCGACTTACGACTGGTTGGGGTCGCGGCATTAAAAAGGTTGAGAACCACTGGGTTAGGAAGTTAGATTCTGGGAAACCCATGAAATGATGATAGCAAAATGTAGGAGAAAGAAAAATAGATAATGATTGCTTAATTTTCTTTTTTACATTGGGTACACTATGATAGTTAGCTCACGTGAATGGAATAAAACTTTTCATCCATAGAGAGGCTAATCTGGATTTAATCTATTAATATCAATAATTTGTGACTACTTTTCACCCATGAGTATATTTATTTATTTTCCAACTTCATATGTCATCTAATTTCTAGACTTCATATGTCATCTAATTTCTAGACTTCAGTTGCATTCACTGAAACTGACCAGTTTAAAACCCCCCCACAAAAAACAGATGTCTGTTCACACAAAATAGCATGAATGTATATAGAAACTCATTAAAGCATGTCTGAATGAGCATTACCAAACTTAAGGTGCATCCCTACAGTACTATCCACTCATCCTTAAAGCAACAGAAAACAATACCAGTATAACATTTGCTGTCCATGTTACCAATGCCTATCTTGTCTCTGTTGAGTGTGTGAGTGTGTTCTGAGTCACTGTAGAATGCTGCCATATTTGTTAGAGTGGAATTTGTTACAAGTGATTAACTTTTTCTTCTGGCTCTGATCCCCCTTCTTTTTAGCATTTTATCAGCCATCTGCCATTCTCCATTTGGATGTTCTCCACCTTAAAATAATATAAAATGTTATAAGTAATAAATAACATAAATATAAAATAATATGAAACACACACAAAGACACCAAGCCAGAAATTGCTCCAGAGTGGAGACAGGAAGACAGTTGGCTATACAGCTAGCTTGATCCTAGAATCGGAAAGCTGAAACTGACTAACTACTGGGCAACCGCATTCTTTATTCAGAGAAGAAAAAGAAAATCCACTGAGTTTACGAAATGCAGGGAAAGTGACAAATAAGCAACAAAAACCATTTTAACGTCTTTGCTTATTCTCTTGCTTATTCTCTCTGTGTGGGACTTATTCTCACCACATTGTAAAGTCTCTCTGGGCACCACAAAGAGGATAAACAGAGCTGCTGCATTTTAAGGTAAAGATACATTTCATAATACTGTTAAAGTGAAATAATAAAAAGCCCCCTTTCCTTTCTTAAATAAAATAGTGGAAGTCTGCTGTCTTTTGTTCTACTTTCTGGGAAGTTGATGTCACAAACAAGGAGTAGGGACGGTATGAAAAGAATCCAGGGAACAAATTACTAACAAAGGGTAAGTAAACAGGGTAAAAACATGGCTACCACAAAAACTATATAGGGTCCAGAAGTAAGAGACAAAGCACCTCCCAGCACTCACAAAACACACTTCTGATAATATGCACATCAGATTAGTTGACTTCACCTCCAAGGTAGTTGGTGGTTAACATAACAGATTTTATATGTCCTGAGGTTATTACTGGATAATATCAGAATGAGAAGAAGTGACTGTGTTATACCTGTACTGTTGCTTTCTCATTCACTGATGGGGACAAGATTAGGGCAACACCATGAAGATAATGTTAGAACCTCACATTTTGAGGTCACAGTTGTGTCATAGATTTTCTGAATATTTACCTGTGAATTTTAGAATTATCGGAAGCTCTGCATCATCCAGGAACACATATCCTGACTTGCTGAATTGATTGAGTTTGATGAGTCATCTTATTAAGCAGAACCCTGGCCGTGCAGTGGTTGGAATGCAGTGTTGCAGGCTAACTCTGCCCACAGCTGGAGTTCGATCCTGATGGAGCTCAAGGTTGACTCAGCCTTCCATCCTTCTGAGGTTGGTAAAAGAGGACCCAGATTATTGTCGGCAATATGCCAATAGTGCTGACATTGCGAACCACTGAGACAGTGCTGTAAAGCACTATGGAATTATTGCTAAGTGCCTGGATACTAAGGCAATCATTTATTTACCATCTAGACCAATTCCAGTTGAGAATCTTGCTGATGAAAGGAAAGGAAAGAGGATTTATAAGGAGTTCCTTCTCCCTCTGCAACTGCTCTACACAATTTCAAAGCATCCCCAGCCTTCATGGGAAAATATTCAGGAAGGAACATATTCATGGTCCCTTCTCTGCTGATACCAGTAGAAGCATCCTGTGGGTGGAACACTACTCAGGGGATGCTCCTGCCAATAGAACCTGTTGCCCCCAATGGTTTCCTCAAAGTGTCATTGTTAATCTGTTAATATGGGAATGCAGCTGAAAACTAAGGTTTCTTAGATTAGAGATGTCCACAACCAATAGTTGCCCAGTTTCAAAGCTGAGAAGCACAAGACAAAAATTGTTAAACTTCAGAAAGATTTACAGAAAGGAATGCTATTGCATTTCCCCAAAAATAAGACCTACCCTGAAAATAAGCCCTAGCTTGATTTTTTGGGGTTGGGCGTAATATAAGCCCTACACCCAAAATAAGCCCTATTTTTGTGGCGAGGCACATGCCTAAAAATCAAGCTAGGTTGTGGAGGAGTGGAGCTGCTTACTGTTGCAGCCCCGGCCTCCCATGCCCCGATACCTGCCTCTCCTCGCTGGCCCTTTTCTTCTGCGGCCAACGTATCACCCCCGGCCTCCATTTTGTCATCAGAGGACTTCAGAAAATGCTTCTGCAGCTGAGAATGGAGCTCCAGATTGATGTGCACAGCGCCCCCCCTGCATTTTCCTGTCAGAGGCCTTCAGGAAAGGCCTCTGATGGCAAAATGCAGGCTGGGGACGTCGCGCGCAAGTAGCGGTGAATGGTCACAGAAGAAGTGGGCTGGCTGGGTGGAGCTGTCAGTGCCACTGCTGTGAGGTGAGACAGGGAATAAGACCTCCCCGAAAATAAGACCTGGTTCCTCTTTTGGAGGCAAAAAAATAAAAAAAATAAATAAGACCAGGTCTTATTTTCAGGGAAACACAGTAAAAATTTATCTGCAACAAGTAAAAAGAGGGAATGCATTGTTTTAGTGGCTTCTTCCTAACATGCAATAAATATTTTTTTATTGAAATATGCCATGTTGTATGTTGTAGTGCATTAAGTGAGATATTGAGCCTAGAATCTAGCCAAAACTTGCAAAGTTGAATATCCATGAAATTCTGCTGAGGTTTTGCCAAGGAGCTTGACAATTAAATAGATAAGAAAGTGAGTAAACTGTGTTTCTGAATTTATATTCAAACAATAAATTGAGCTCTTCAGGATAGGGATTAACATAAAGTAGGGAAGATTATATATTTGGGAATAATCCTCGGGCTGGTCATTGCCTTCCCTTTTAATATTCAGATCAATTGAACTTTCAACTCCCCCCCCCCAAAGTATTGTATTCCTTGACTAGAGAGCCTGATATTTGATTGGGGTGTTAAAATTAGGACTTGAGTATTATCTAGATTCCAATCACTAGCTGGTAACTTTTATCACTTCCAAGTGCCCCTGATTTTTATATTAATATGTCCTATTTTCCCACAAGCTTGCCTGTTAATGAAAACTTTCCAACTTGTTCTCTCCCAAATTAGGAGTAATTTCAAAGAGATAGATAGACCTGGCTTAGGCATTAATTACATTCCCTAACATTATGGTGGGCTTATGGGCAACCCTATAAATCCCCAGCTGCTGAGTTTAAACTAAAATCAATCTGAACTGAAGAGCTATCTCCTTCTGCTTCACTGCAGGCCAATAACTCTACATTTCTTTTAGTTGAAGAAACACAGGCAAGAATAAAATATATATATGGGGATGTCTCTAGAAAAACTGTAACCATTTCCAGAGCTCAAAAAGACATCAATTCCCCCTCCCCTGATTTCACCATTATTTTATTTATCACTATATATTTAAAAAAAACAAGTATACAAGATTTAAATGGAGAACGCTAGGCTAAAGCCAATTAAGACAAAGTCCAGCAGATTAACAAGATACATCTCTATCAAGAAAAAAACAAACTTTAAAGGAACAATTTTAGAATGAAATACGATATTAGCTTATAAGACCTAGTTATGAACATGAATCTGACATGTAATTTTTATGTGAACTGAGAAGTAAGCACATTGCAGCCTGAATAAATGGATATAATGATGGAATAAACAATTTACCTGGCTCAGCTAGATTTTGATTATTGTTTAGCAATTCATACATAACTCAAAGACGGATAAGATCTCAAATTTAATGGATGTGGTTAGTAGTAATTAGGTCACACCAGTAGAAAAGCAGAGTACTGATTTTAACAACAATCTCTGTGTTGATGCCAAAATAACAACACACATACAATGACAGCATCATGTAAGTGCTGCCATTACATGTCTGTATCCCAGCATCTGATGTAAATTGTGGCATTTGTGAGATGTCTTTGTCACACATCATTTGCTTCTGTTCATTTCCTTCCTCCTTTACTAATGCCCAGGCTTTTAACTGGGCAGGACAGTCACAAGAAATGCTTTGATTTATTTAGGTGGATGAGCTCAAAAAAGCAAGGTTAGAATGAATATAGATCAACTATCTATCTGATGTTATTTCAGCTGGTTTGGGTGGATTGTGGAAAAGATCCCTCCCAAACATCATGATATGCTTTTAAAAAGAATCATTAAGATTTTGAAAGTTTTTTTTATATGTTCCCAGGATAGTATTTTACACTCAGAGGCTCTTTCTTTGGAAATATAACCCTCTATCAGCATTGGCACATTATAAGGCACATTTGTTGGTTTTAATTTTTTTTTGTTCGTATACAGAATATATGACAAATGGTAAGCAACATTTACCAATCATTTAGAATATTTAATAACTCAGAATAGTTACAATAGAAAACATTTGTAATGCATTAGTTTAGCATGATAAGTTCTTTGATTTTGGTAAGGCAAGAAGGAAATAAAAACCTATTAAACTGGATTGAAGGTTAGATAGACTGATATGGATTGTGTCATAAATGTATATTATATTCAGTTAGCAACATGATACAAATCAAATTCAGAAAAGGCATTCCAAAACAGTAGTTTAAAGGATACTCCAATATCTTTAAAGAATCAGTGAGAACATCATAATCTTTTTTACTCTTACTCACTCTTGTGAGTAAAATAATAACACACTTGAGAACCAAGAAATCTTAATAAAACAATGATCTCATCCAAGACCTTGCCTGATTTATGCAATGTTTATTTTTATTTTTGTGCCCAGCCCATTTATAAAATTATTTAATTGTGCCTTGAAGCAGAAATGTTTGCTGACTCTAAGTTTATTTCTTTAATATTGCTTTCTAAGGGAACAATTCTAATATACTCTGGGAACAAACCCAATTGTAAGTATTCTCACTCTGAGTAGAGATGTACACATGGTAGTATTTTAAGAGAACCAGGGTGGTCTAAATGAAATTCAGCTGAAGAGAAGCTTGGGATCTTTGTATAGTTAGTTATAGTTTCTAGGGAATATAGAACAGATCTGTTTGCAAGTCAAGTCTGTTGAAAAATTTTCAGTTCTGAAATACAATTGATTAAAGTTCAGTGGTTTAAATTCAGGTGTAAATATATTGATAAGAACGCTACTTAAATAAAAAAAATCATGATTTAGTCATGTTGCATGGGTTTAGTCTCTTGTGGATCCAATACAATGTCTAGGATTGAATAGCTATTCTGCTTTAACTTACTTCTAATACTGCCTTTAGACTGGAAGAAAAAGCACTAAAAGTTATTTGTTAATTGTGCAAATACTGTATGTCTCTATTCATAGCATTTTAAGAGCAGCCTACATTTATTTTTTATCACATACAGATAGTCATCTGAAATGTCATGTACAAGACTGTTAATCAAAAAAGTTCTTCTACACCAGGGGTGTCAAACTGCCAGCACGTGGGCCAGATGCATCATGGCGAAACCGCGCCCACCCCATTGCCGGCAATGGAAAAAAAGTCACGGTATGTCATGACATCATGTGACGTTGCGAGTTTGACATCCCTGTTCAACACTATCTTAACATTTAGGGATGGACATCCCTTGAAATTGATTCTATACATATGCATAAGACTTCGTGTGAACACAATACCTTTCTGCTATTCATTACAGCAGCCCCTGTTTCTTAACAAGCCTGAAAAAGATGTGGCTTCTTTAAGAATTTGGTTCAATTAATGTGACTCTTAAAGCAGCCACGTACCATATAGTCAATTGTTCCACTTACAGGCTTAGATATATGTTTGTTGCGCCTTAACAAGATTGTTTTAGTTCCTCTAAAGCAGGGGTATCAAACTGCCGGCCCACGGGCTGGATACATCATGCCGAAACCGCGCCCATCCCAGCTCCGGCAATGGGGAAAAAGTTGTGATACATTGCGCCACGTGGCGCGGCGAGTTTGACACCTCTGCTCTAAAGGGTTTGGAGAAGACATATGTTCAGGTCCTTGGATACTAATAGCGTCATCAAATCATACTGATTTTCCTGTATCAGACCTTCCACCCAGAATGTAAAGAGTTACCTAAATTAGGCAACCACTGGTTCAGAGGTAGCCTTGGTCTTCCTAGTGTCTTCCCACCACTGTTGCTGATATTTCTACTGGCCTGCTCCTGATCTTCCCAGGGTCTTCCTATCTACAACTCAATCCCTGATCTTCCTGGCATCTTTCCACGACTACTGTTAATCTTCCTGCTGGTGGCTCCCATCTACTTCCACATCTTTAAATGTATGAACAACAATCATAAAAATTATATGTTTTTATTCAACTTACTGCAAATGACAAAAGAAGGGTTGTGGTGTAGGAAGAAAAAGTACAGTTCAGATGAATGAGATTGAACTGGCTAGAAAAATCACCCTACCAGCAAGGATGAGAGAAATGGCAGGGTCCTAGGACTTAGCTGGGCCAATTATTTTCTGGCTGATGCCGCTTGCTGATACTGCTGTACATGCTGTAATAGCAGTGGCATGGAGGAAAGAGTTAGGCACATGTAATATATTTACACTACGTTGTGCTATTAACATGCACGTATCACATACGTGTGGCTCTGAAGTGTTATTGGCTGTTTACATTAAGTTTGTCATGTAGCAAAGCCAAGATGCCACTTGTTCTGTCCCAGCCTACGTCCGTCTTTGTTGTGTCACAAAAATAAACCCCTCTTTAACAGTAGGCTGGGAAAACCAACCCCTTTTTATTACAAAAACAGTCCTGATAAGTTTGCTCAAAAACAAAAACAACAGAATACTTTTCCAACAGATAATTGGTTAAAAAATCAGACAGAGCAGGAGTTTAAACAAAACATTCATCGGTAAAACGAACAGACCATGATCCCTGGAAGTTCTTACAAACGGTTGCCTTCAGCAACCAGCACCGCCCACACCTCCTCTTTATATACAGCAGTTCTAAGGCGTTGCCTCTCAGTGCCTTCTCCGTTTTCTCTGGAGTTGTCCCATTGACTGCTGTTGATTTACCCTTGCTAATTGCCTGCGTGCGCGAGCATCAATTAGCAAGTCCATCAGGTGTGCGTCATCTGAGTCTGACTCAGTCCCCTCACACAGCTGAGCTTCATCAGGAACACGACTGGAGGGCCCAGGCTCTTCATCAAGCCATGAGTCCTGTAATTCATCAGAGCCTCCCTCTGACCCTGATGGCCCTTCAAATGCTTCCTCCACCTCCTCCTCAGATTCCTCAGACTCAGCTATTGGGAACACAGGCTGGCACGGAATCACCACTAAAGGAGGGGGGTATCACCAGGATCACTCCGCCTGTCCATATTAAATCTAAAAGTGGAGTTAAAATGATATAGGATTTTCCATAGGGAGTTATGGCTCATGCTTCTTCTATTGGCTTAGACGCTCCGATGTCACATAAATAGATGTAGATGAGAAGAACTCATGTTTTGAATTCTAAGCTCCACGAGCAGTGTTTGATTAAATTTCCTGTCAGGTTCTAGTTTTTAAAAGTGGTGTTTATGAACCAAATGGCGTGTTTTGGAACTTTTCAACGAATACAAATAAGCATTTGTTATTTGTACGTACTGAATGATGAAAGGAGGACTTAGAGATGGGATCTTTCTGTTAGGGTGTGTGTGTTGTAAGAGAGACTGAGGCGTTTTGCAAGGGATCTCCTGCCTTTTCATTTCCATGACACACATTAACCGCAACACAGGAGTTCCAAGAGAATTGTCTTGTTCCCTTGTCTCTGGGAGCCCATGTAGGGCTCTTTAATTGCCACATTTTCAAACCAATCTAATGGTAGGGATGTCTTAGTAATTACCTTAATGAGATAACACCTTCCTTTCCCTCAACCTACTCATTATCACGCTTCTTGTTCAAATTCCAGCTACAAAGAACTATACATGTAAGGGTAAAGAAAGAAAGAAAGAAAGAAAGAAATGATGGGAGGAGGAGTTTGAAACTTGGTTTTTTTTGTCTCATTCTGCAATTTAATTGTTGTATATTTCCAATTTAAAGGGAGGGGAAAGACATCCTCTCATATCCAAGAAATGTTTGAAAAGAGTCAGCCTAAAACATCTGGGCACCCTTAATTATTCGTGGTTGGCTTCCTTAGTTTGACCTGTAGTGATGCAAAGGTGCCAAAGTGATGAATTTTAAGATGTTGGGCTGTGAAGACGTGCAGCTGCAACACTGATGGATTTGTGAAGGGATGGTAACAAGGTTAGCTGCATGTGAAGTGTGAATTAAGATTTTTGCAAAGCGACTGTGATTGCAGACAGGCATAATGTTGTACCCTTGCATGAAATCTTGCTATTATTGTAGAGTGGTCAGACAGGGTGTGAAATGACTTATTACTTTACTTTTGTTCTTTAATGAAGTTGGCTGCTGTTGTGGAGGAACGGCAGGTAAGATGCTAGAGTGAGCGCTCGGAAGCTAAATGGTAAGCAACCACTGATTAAATAATTTGGTACCATTTCTCCCTTCCAATAGATTGACTTTAAAGTAAGATTCAGTTGTCTATTGACCTATCTACCTCATATTGCCTTCATATGAAGTCTTCTTCCTTAGGAATTAAAATGAAAAGCACATTTTTTCCTCTCGACACCTTTAATGATGTAAATTTGGAGAATACAAATGGCAAGGATGACTTGTTTAACAGTGACTGCAAATCCAGGCATCTCCGGTGGGGAGGGGGGGCAAATGATGAAAAGTGCCTCATGATAAAGCAAATTCCTATCCCTATATACTTGTGTTCAACACTGAAGTGCATGTATGAAAGGGCAGAGCTTGCATCGTGACCTCAGGATGCCCATTTCGTCATTTTGGCATTCTGGTTAGGGGCAGGTGCTTTTGGTTGGAAAGGAGCAGGATAAGAGCTGAAACCAGTGGTGGGATTCAAATATGTGAACAACCGGTTCTCTGTGTGGATGCCGCTTCCGGAGGTCCATTCTGGGCCTGGGCAACAAAAAATTAGCTACTGGTTCTGCCAAAGTGGGTGCAAACTGGCTGAATCCCACCACTGGCTGAAACTCATGCAGTGACATAGTGGCTGTCTCTCTTCTGTCAATGGACTTGCAGTAATGTTTAAGTGAAAATAACAATGCAAACTATACTTATACACTCAGATGAAGTCCTATTGACTTTATTGGAGCTTACACTATTTGCTCTATTTACTCTAGTCTGGTCTAGTGGTTAAGGCCCCCAGCTAGAAACCAGGAGAGTGTGAGTTCTAGTCCTGCCTTAGGCATGAAAGCTGGCTGGATGACTTTGGGCCAGTCATTCTCTCTCTCAGCCCAGTATACCTGACAGGGTTGCGGTTGTGGGGAAAATAGAAGAGGAAGGAATAATAGATATGTTTATCACCTTGAATTATTGATAAAAAACAATAAAGGCACAAAAATAAATTAATAATAATAATAATAATAATAATAATAATAATAATAATAATAATAATAATAATAATAATAATAATAAAGTTGGAAGGGACCTTGGAGGTCATCTAGTCCAACCCCCTGCTCAGGCAGGAAACCCTATACCATTTCGGACAAATGGCTGTCCAATCTCTTCTTAAAAGCCTCCAGTGTTGGAGCATTAACTGCTTCTGGAGGCAGGTTGTTCCACTGGTTAATTGTTCTAACTGTCAGGCAGTTTCTCCTTAGTTCTAGGTTGCTTCTCTCCTTGCTTAGTTTCCACCCGTTGCTTCTTGTCCTGCCTTCAGGCGCCTTGGAAAATAGCTTGACACCCTCTTCTTTGTGGCAGCCCCTGCGATATTGGAACATTGCCGTCGATTATTTCTTGTGGTACACCAGCACGTTATTTCAGTTGTTACACCATTTCAGATAGGCTTTGTGATTCACAGTGATCCCCATAAAATAATGCCTCACCACATAACGGGGATCTTTTAATTTACTGCACTTATTTGTGTGTAGCGTTTTAGCTGGCAGCATAATTCTATTGAATTTCAGAAGTTCATTGATCTGCACAATAACTGCAGGCTATGTATTTATGTATTTCTTTCATTGTTATATGTGCCCCATCCAGGACGAAGTGGGGACAGGCTGGCTGCTTAGCATACATTTATCACTTGCTTTGCACATAGGCATGTTGAAGCACTAATCACCATTTATGATTCAATAAGATACATTATTTTTATGAATATGCACAGCAAAGCAGGATGAATCTCTCTGGATCCTATCATGAACAAAAGGAATCTCAGCCAACCAATCAGAGGATGCTTCTCCCTGGAACCCTGTGATATAATTGTTTCTTGCCCTTTGTCGGATGACGTTCTTAATTTAGTGCAGTCAATGCACAAATTAAATTATGATACCCTGTCAAAACTTAATTCAGATTCACGGATACTATACTGGCAAGAAAAAGATCCACATCAAGATCATGTTTGTCTATATGGGGAATTCTGCTCATATGTTCTGCTGGCAGACACAGGATTCCTTATTGCCCATTTTTTCATCTTGTGCTTCTCAACGATCTGCTCCAGAAAATTTGAGGCTGCCACAGGAACAATATGGGAACTGACACAAAAGTGACTCAGCAAAAAACACTATTTTGATCAACTTTGAAAGGCCTTTCTGCATCTTGTATAATGCATAATAATAAAAAAACCCCTAGTAATGACCCTCCTTTATCCACATAGCTTCTGAGACTGAGGCAATAAGGCAACCCATCAAAGTCAAGGTTAATTCACACACCCAGATATAAGCTTAGTGGTCAAGTATCCTCCATGTATTGCAAGGTAGCTGTATTAATGTGTAATGAAAGAATTATCCATGTTAACTATGTCAGCTGGTACATATACTGGGGTCCTATTGCAGTTTGATGACAACTAATCCATTAAAATATTCTCTATAGATTCATTATAACATTTTATAATGAGATGGAGAATAACCAGTAACAGCATATTTGGTTCAACATTTTTTTCTATAAGGGTCACATTGCTATTATGTTGGAAAAGCGAAAATTAACATTTCCACGGGATGACTTTAGTTTCTAAATAGCCTTTCAACCTAAGGAGATTAAATTGGAGAGTTCCATGTAAGTAAGATTTCTTTGGAGGAAGAGCACCTTATAAATAAGATTAATAAAATAACAATAGTTCTGATTACATCTCCTCTTGACAACAGACCAGGGATCCCCCATGAAAGTGGTTATGACTTTTAAAGAAGCCTTTCAAAATAAAGAATGTGAGTTTATTTTGTCCAATAAGTATTCTTCCTGTAAAAATACTCAGCATATGAGAGTTAGGTTTGGTCTAGCGGTGAAGGCACTAGGCCAGGGGTAGGCAACCTTGGCTCTTTTATGACTCGTGGACTTCAACTCCCAGAATTCCTGAGCCAGCATGGCTTAGCTTGGAAACCTCTCCCTTTCCCCTCAGCATGGCTGGCTCAGGAATTCTGGGAGTTGAAGTCCACGAGTCATAAAAGTGCCAAGGTTGACTACCTCTGCGACTAGGCTAAGAAATCAGGAGGCTGTGAATTCCAGTTCTGTCATAGGCACGAAAGTTAACTGGGTGTCTGGGCAAGTCACTCTATCCCAGCCCAACTCACCTCACAGGCTTGTTGTTGTGGGTAAAAGAGGAGGAGGAAGAATTATTAGATATGTTTGCCACCTGTTCATAAAAATAATAAGGGGGTGGAATATAAATAAAACAACATAAATAATAAATAAATCCTCAGGAGTTTTAAGACGATTCAGCAATGGTCTTTTTATTTATTTTTTAAATGGTAGCAATGGCACAAACTAGAATGAACTGAGACAAAGAAATGATCCCTCTGGAAGTTGTGTGATGCTTTGCCTTGATTCGCAGTAGTCTGGGGTTCTGCCTTTGCATTTCCTTGCAGCCTGCCTGCCTGCCTTCGGCTGCTGGCTATTTGAGAAGCTTCCTTTGTATCTGGCAAAAAGCACTGGTGCGAATGCAATGCAAAGTGTGAGCAGCAAATCTCTGCTTCTTCCATGGAGACTAAGCTCATTATGCTGCAGTCTTCTAAAACATGCCTAACCCCACCAATCCAAGCGCTGGATCTCAAAAGTGCTGAAGAGCATGGACACCCCAATTAGCACTTCCAATGTACTGTTGACATTTCTTGAGGTTGGCCCAACAGGAATAATTAGTTCTGATATATAACATGGAATCATTTAAAAAAAAAAGAAAGAAAAGAATAACAAAACAAAACAAAAAGCAGCAGGAATGCTTGGGTGAAAGCCTAGCTTAGTCTTGCACCTGCTAATGTGGACCCTTATTCTGTTCTTATTGTGTGCTCCGTTGAGGCATAATATTATTGGTGAACTGTGAGACCTATCAACTCTAGATTTATCTTATGTAACTGATAATGGAAAGGATATGATCGAGTTAAATTTGAGGACTAGGTTAGGCATAATTTCTTGAGGTTTCTTTAATGCCCACGACATATCTTCAGCCTTGGAGGGTGTTTCGGATATTTCTGCTAATTATTATGAAGAGATGAAGCATTTAAAAACCTCCTTACTTTTAGCAAGGCAGAGCAACAGTTCAACATCCCCTGTAGTAGGTTGCACAAGGTGGAATATAGGAACACCCGTCTTTAATCTGGCACCCTCCTGAGCCAGCAATTACTGGCAGGGGATTCTGGAATTGTAATCCCAAAATATTGGGACGACAACAGATGGGAGAATACTTAACAATGTAATAGAAAATAAATAAGGTGCTCTGGGTTATTGATTGTGTTCAGTTTCCAATAAGGTAAAAAGAAATTGAATTATGAAAACTCATACTTTTATTTGTATCTTAAAAATCAGTGTCCTAATAAGTTATCTTGTACAAAGTTGATTGATTTAACTGAATCAATTGGAAGGAACTGATATATATGTATAGATATGGAAAGATGCTGAATTGATCTACATTAGAATTAAATCAATGTGATTTCTTCCAATCAAATCATCAAATCATATTTATTTAATTTTCTAAATAACTTTGAAGTGTTGAAACAGATTGAATCAATAATTCATATCAGATGGGAGACAGCCCAAACATTCATATTATCTTGTTTCGATCTCAATAGACTTCGCTGGCCACTGTCACATTCCAAAGATCTCTAGTGCTTTGTAAAAGCTTCTTTTCGTTTTGTAATCATCACCAAAATTCTGTAGGTTTTTTTGCCAGTATATGAAGAACAAAACTCCTATATTTTGGAGTGGATGATTCACTTGGAAGACTTTTATTCTTCATTCAAGTCTTTTATCTGCTTCTATCACATTTGAAAAGGCTATCTATCTGCTTGAAAGCATTGCTAATTATCTCACACGGTATTAGCGTTTGGATTATAATTTTCATTACTTTGGTTTTACACAATATAGTTTTGGATGTAATATTTTTTTCCAGTAAAGCTGTCTTATACTGTAGCTTTCTGGGTAGCAGTTTTGGGAAGTCCTATGTATAGTACAAATATACTGAGAGGCTAAAAAAAAATATCTAGGTATAAGGCTAACTTAGTTCCTGTTAAATATGTTAAATCCCTGGAAGTTGAGATGAAAAGCAAAAGCAGAAGAGTGTTTTTATTAGAAGAATTGTATTGCTAAATTGTTGATAGGAGATGAGAAAGAACCACAGAATGAAAAGATGGCATTTAACTTTCACTCAAGGTATGATCAACCATGGCCATCGTATGTGATTGAAGCTCTATCTATTTTTTATACAGATTAAAAACCTCTGAAGCTTTGATCACATTGTCATGGCTGCCTTCTTGACTTTTTTGACCCTACCCTGAGTAAACTCCTGAGTGAAAGTTAAATGCCATGGTTGGGTTTTTAGACAGCAGGCCAACAAAAGTGGGGGCAATAGAAGACAAAGTGAACTGCAAGAATGAAAGCCTGGTCCACAGCCCAATAGACCTGTCAGGCCATCAATCTAGGACTTGGGTGGCTCAGGGGCTGTGGACAGTGACCTGGTGGGGAGACTTGAGGACAAGTGCGGGAATGACACAGAGAGAATGAGGGAAGGAGAAAAAGAAAAAGAATGAACTATGATTGAGAAAGAGGAGAGAGTTTGACAGAGCGTAATGATGAACAATGAAAGAAGATAGTAGATGGAGAATCATAGAACAGGGGTGTGTGTGTGTGGGGGGGGGAGGAATTTAAAAGAGCCATTTTCCTCCTTAGGAGAATACCAGGAATAGAAAGGGAAGGCTGCCACTCTGAAGGGATTGGACAGGATGATGAAACCCATTTCTTCCTGAATTTTAACTGAGAGACATAAAGGGACTGTGGAGGTAGGCTGTGGGAGGAAAGGAATCAGTGTAGTAGATTGTGAAAGGGAGACAATAGATAAGGGGGAGAAAATAGAGATCAGGATATAGCAGTGACAGTCATGGGAAAACATGGGAAGAGATGGGAGATAGTTATTCCTGTGATTGAATATATACTTTTGATCATAATAAATACTTTTGGGATCCTTCATAAATGAAAAATAGGTTTCTGCGTATGTATGTATGTGTGTATTCCAAAAACTTTAGATGTAATAGAAGCTTGTACATTTCAGTAAAATACCTTTCACTTTATTAAATGGTCACATGTAGTGAACCTTGTCTAACTTCAAAAGGCTAAGATTAGTATGACTCTAATTAGTAATTGAATGGAAAAACTTCAACACATATGATAGTATTGGCTACATCAGGAGATAAATAAATAAATAAATAAATNTAATAATAATAATAATAATAATAATAATAATAATAATAATAATAATAATAATAATAATAATAATAATAATAAAGTTGGAAGGGACCTTGGAGGTCATCTAGTCCAACCTCCTGCTCAGGCAGAAAACCCTATACCATTTCAGACAAATGGCTGTCCAGTCTCTTCTTAAAAACTTCCAGTGTTGGAGCATATCCTGGAAGAAGGCAATGCCAA
Source organism: Protobothrops mucrosquamatus (assembly GCF_001527695.2). Lineage (NCBI taxonomy): Eukaryota > Metazoa > Chordata > Lepidosauria > Squamata > Viperidae > Protobothrops > Protobothrops mucrosquamatus. The sequence goes on along the minus strand of NW_015387195.1, from coordinate 179,223 downwards.
ATGGCTTCTATATTGTTGCCAAGAAAATCACCATGAAATCATTGGGTGGTGACTTTGATTTGACTTGACTTAATTATATATTTCACTTGAGCTGTCGTGTTTTATGTCAAACAGTAGTGAAAACAAGGAAAAATTTGGAAGAGGAGGTAGGTAATGGCTACGGAGTTCAGATTTTACTAAGCCTCCATTTTAGCAAATGGAAAATGATCCAAGGGAACCATTGCCTTGGTAATTGTTCCTTTAATGAGCTTAGGGTCCAATGAAATAGCTGCACAAAGGGCCATTTAAACAATGAAGTTCTTCTACCAATCAGCTAACAGCAAATTTGAAGAGGGTGTACAAAAGTGGACAGCAGTTGAGGGAGTTAATAGATCACAGGGATAAAAGCTTCCAAGGAGAAGACTTGGAAAATAGAAAAGCACTAAGGGAAAAAAGCCAGATCCTTTAGGATAGGAACTGGAAGTTACTGTCAAAATCAGGAGAGTCAGTGGGAAGCATTTTGGTTTGGGGACAAACAAGCTCTCTTGACAGTAATCTGGGCTAGAATCTTAAGAACATGGATTAGAAGATTTTGACATATAACCATTAGGAGAGAAGGATTTGCCAAGATCTCTCTGAATCTCTTAAGAAATCTGGCCTATCAAGAAGACTAGGTGAAGCCAGGCCTCAATTAGAGTCTGTGACTATCAGCCAAAAGGGGAAATAGGGGCCAGGGAAAATCAATTTAATTGTACAAGTGGAATTTGATGCAATTCCATAGAAAGTCAAGGAAGATAATTGGATTTTGCTGTGTGGAAACTAACACATTTCCACGCAGTCTACATTTGGACTTCCCTTCTCTCTCTTCCAAATCCCATTTAGCATTTTGGTACTCTAAACAAGCCAAAACATGAATATATATTTTTTCCCTATCTTTTGTTTTGGTATTAAGAAAGATATTTTGCAGAGTCTTTCCATATATGTGCTATTCTCTGTTCTCACATCCAGTGTCAAATCAGCCAGGGGAAAAATAATGTATATTTTTCATTTTCCTGAGAGCAAAGGTAGTGGCAGGGTTTTCAAAAGTGAAGGCCTTTTGTTTTTAATTAGGTTGGGGTCTCTCTCGCTTTTCATCTTTCCAACAATTTGACAGAAAGTGACGGTTAGCTCTAGAAGAATTTCTTCTTCCTTTACGTCTTATCCTTCCGCACTATAGTTGGTTGCCATGATAAGATTAAGGAGCGTCTCTTCTTCCTTGCATTCCCATCCTTCCATACCAAGCAAATAAAAATCTGCTTGCCCCTTCGTTTATTTGAAACATTATATGTTGCTACTTCCATGTTGCAACACTAGGTAACTTACAAATGGCTGAAAACAAGAAAATCCCAACAAAGACACAAGACGCAACACACAACACGCAAAACTGTTGAGTCAAACAGCAAGTTAAAGAAAGGCCTTCTCTCAGCAAAGACAGAAGTTTATCAATAGTATCTATCCCTTTCTATAATTCTGTGGATTCAAAGCCAAACACCTAAAGCATGGTAGCTCTCTTTTGCGCCCCTTTTGATCTAATGCTTTAGCAGCTAAGGAGCAGTGGACAAAATCCAGAAACAGCAGGAGATCTACTATGTAAAAAATGCCAGAATGGCAAAACGAGTTAAGGTTTTAGAGCAGAGTACTATACTATTTCAGTTTTGCAATCATAATTATTGAAATAATGCTTCCCAGCCAGCAAAAAAAAAAAAAAGGATTCATGTGTTGGCTTGAAGGCTTTTCCTTTGCATTTTTTATTACGCTATGAACCTGAAAATGAAGATAGCAAAGGAAGGGACATGAAATGATCATTTTTCATTTTACCAAAATCACATGGCATTTTTTGGGGGGAGGGGGTTAATTTGCTATCTTTTACTTCAAGATGTTTGAAGAATTAAAACCCACAAACATAGAAAAGTGGCAAAAACCGTGTTGATCTTATGTATTATTTTTCATTAGGGGCGAGACATAAATAAAGAATAAGACCAAACCACTAAAATAAATTATAATTGAGAGAAGTAATAAATCTAACATGAGAATAAAAATATAATGAGAATACTTTTTTCCTGCATAAATATAAATCCAGTCTGCAGTCTAAAATCCAGTTAATTGGAGAACTACTACAGGAGTCAGTCTTAAAAGGCATTCGAGAAATCTCTTTCTACTCAGGGATGACATTCAAATATCACACAAAAGATCTGACAAATGACCTCCCTCATATCTTATTTATGCTTATGGGAGAAGATATCGTGGGAAACCTCACTCAGAAAAGAATCACATCTAAATTCATAAACCTGTTAAAGGCACGAAGGGGCTCTGACCTTGCACCCAGTCCTAGGCTTACAACTGTTTTCACATTTCTGTAGGATGGGTCTGCTAACTAACTCCTTGTGGTATCATGCTTTATCATAGCTCACAGGAAATCTTGATGTGGTTCACTGAGACGTCCAGTTTCAAATGCACCTCCATGGCAAGGATGAGACACTGGATCTCCAAGGCAAATGCTTTTGAAATCTGCAGGAAAATTCTCTTTTGTCCTCCCTCCCCTTCCCCCCCCCCAGAGAAATGAAAAGTCAATACATGAAAGATGAGCATTTTTTCCATATGTCTTACTTCTTGCAGTGAGAAGTCTCCAGTAGATTGTACTAATCACAAATACTGAACAGCTGAGAGAAACAGGGCAACATACCAATCTTAAAAATCGACTAAACAAAAGTTGGAGTTTAATTTTTTACATGGATGCTAGTAGCATATGCCTCTCCTTCCTTTCAGTTAATATGATCAAGACAGTTCAACAATTTTAAAAGATCAACATGGAGATACTAAGTTGGCTTCCTTTAAATAAGAATAGCCATTCTTGAAACATCTTTCACTCCAGCTGCCACCCATCAAAAGACAGTTTGAGAACTTTATTCTCTGCAAGAATTGATGTGAAACAGTCTTGCTATTTACTTCTACAAGTAATGAAGCCTTCAAAAGATAATCCAAGAATGTTAAATGATATAAAAAATATGAACTGGGTGCCCATACAACTATTTCAGTGTTGGTGAGATTATGGACCCAGTGACCAACCCCAATAAAACTTGACATGGAAGTTGTCATTTGAGCTAATTTTGATTTCTGCATACATTTTCTAAGGCAGCCCCGCATGCAGCATTTATGATTGATTAATGCAGAGTTATCAGAATGTGGCAGGTGTTATAGCATTACTTGGAAGCATAGTTATTCTATGGGAGAACGTTTTCAAAAGCGAACTCTAGCATAGTCCTGAATTTATTGCTCTTTCAGTTTCAAAACAAAAACAGTTTTAATAACTCAGATAGAATATAGCCTCTCATCTGGATTGTTAAATGATCAACTCCACAGGTGATTAACTGCAAAAGCTGTTTACTATAGTGGTGTAGAGTTATAGGTCTATACTTAAATTTTAATTTTGGATATTAGTATTACTTAACAGACTTTACCTGGTTTCCATTATCTTAATCCCAAATGTGTTATGAATTCTAGACCTATTGATGAGAGGAATAATATTGCAATCACTTACCAATTAGAGATGAAGTCTCATTGCTTCTGCATAAATGTATATATGATTGTGTTGTAAATTAGGTAAATTCATGCTTGTGCTGTGAATTTAGTAAAATTCATTTGTACATTCAGAACTGAAAAGGTGAGTTATTGAATTCCATACTATTAATAATATTAGCCCTTGTTGTGCTGATGTTGTTTTAGTAAATAAACTGACAAAAGGTGATCCAAACTAAACCAGGCTCAGGGCTTAACAAAGGAGAATGGTTTACTACTTTGGCCCATTCTTTCTTTGATCCGAATCAAGGGCCCTTGAACATGGAGCCGGTCTGGTCCAGTGGTTAAGGCATCAGGCTAGAAACTGGGAACCTGTGAGTTCTAGTCCTGCCTTCTGCATGAAAACTAGTTGGGTGACTTTAGGTCAGCCTAAGCCCAGCCCACCTCACAGGATTGTTGTCCTGATGAATATGAGGAGGAAGGGATATTATATGTGTTCATCACCTTGAATTATTTACAAAAATAATGAAGGTGGAATACAAATAAATAAATAAATACACTCTGTAGTGGGAAGAAATTGCTTACTGTCTCCAGGATTTATAAAGCTGCCCGGACAGAGTTTAATTCCAGTTAATAGGATTCAGTTTGCTTACTTACAGTTTGGTATAATTCCTAGGAAACGTTAATACATGATCCTGAGAAAACAGAATGACAGTAAAAAGTGTCCAAATATAGCAGCCTTCAGATTCCTGCCTTCATGAAGATTCTTGTCATCAGCAAACACTATCTGCAAAATGTCGGTGAGCTTAAATGATACATAGCCTTCCATCTTCTGAGCCCTTCCAGCGGACACATTTTTTTTACCACATGGATTGCTTTCTTGTGCACATAATCTGAGATGGTTACCAAGTCTTGCCAATGAATGACAAATCTACATACACATCATGTCAGCTAGCAAGATTTTGCAGACTTAATTGCTTTGGCTCCGGGCATTCTGTGTCAAAATGGAGTGTTTTATGTCCTGCGTGTTGCTCCTCTTTTTTTTACAACAGTTAAATAATTCTGTAATTTGCCTGTTTTCTTTCTAATGCATTGTCCATTAAGTCATTTAATAATTTATGCTATAAATCTCACCACACAACCTTAAATAGCATATGGAGACTGCTTGGGCTGTTACGTCTAGAATCAACAACAGCGTCAACATACTTTTCATACCAAGCTAGGAACTTCCTAACTTGGTTTTTCTTTTCCTTTGGGCCAGTGGGTGGGTTGAGACAGGAATGGGTAGTTACTGAGTTTGATATGTAGCAGCAAGGACCCTGTTAGGGAAGAAGAGTTTGGGGCACATGTCCAGGGCCCCACTCAGCAGGATGAACAGAAGAATATCTATCACAGTAGGACATGCTTACTACAATTAGACTAAGTGAAATAATATGTGTGCTCATCTATAGATTCACCCCCCCTTTTTAAAGCAGGGCTTACAATTACTTAATTATTGCCATTGTTCTGCAGTTTATTTTGAATTGAATTTGCCAAGACTGATTTTTTTTTTCAATGTAATAAGGGCCTCTGCCATTCTTGCCTTCTTTTACTCCCTTCCCTGGAATTACAAGTTACAAGAATTTTTAGGGTATGGACGGTTTCAGTTCTTGTAGATGAGAATCATCTCATCTTCTAACTCAGGGATGGATAACCATAGAACCCCACACACGCAAGGGTGATAGAGGAAATGACACACCATGAGAAAGCAGCACAGATGAAGCTGCTGAGCTGTTTCATTTTTCCAGTTTTGGAGGATTGTTGATTTTTTAAAAAAAATATCATTAGGCCAAGAAGACACTTAAAATCCTTCTCTTTTTCATAAATACAAGATTTTGTTCCAAAACATTAATACTTTGGTCACATGATCTAGGAGGGCTTTGAAGATCACAAAATAGGGTTGCCTATAGGTTGTCCGTTCATTTAAACCCTAACAAATTAAAATTTGTAATACAACTTGCTGGTATTTCTAATGATATCTTTACTCTAGCTGTCTTCTTATCACTTGCCCTATGTCTCTGTTCTTGTATATTACGCTAGCATGCTTCTGTCTAACCTACAAAATCATGGCTCCGTTGAGTTTTTCTAGGTCAGTTAGGATAGTTCCTCAAGTACTCCTTATCTTTATTGGATCCTTCCATACTGATCTGCCTGTCTAGGTCACCTTAAATCTCTCTGTGAAAGAAAATCCTAAATTGGATACATTTTAGGCGTCAGTCCTTCAGGACAATCAGACTAGGAAACCAAAGTTAGGAATGCTAATACTACTTTTATTACAAGCTTACATTAACAACATTTTGGAAGTCAGAATATATACCCCCCCCCTTTATGTTCATGAAAACCTGGGAGAATCCTGTGTGAGACACTTTCTTAAATTACATTTTTGTCCCAGATTCAGATTTTTTCGCCCCTGACCATTGTTTTGGTTGCAGCTATTCCTCCTGTCCTCAAAGTTATACCTTTTCCCCATTACATAAAAGGTATTCAGAGCCAGTTTGGTCTAAGAGCCAGTTTGGTCTAGTGGTTAAGGTGCTGGCCTAAAAACCATGAGCCTGTGAGTTCTAGTACCACCTTAGGAATGGAAGCCAGCTGGTTGACTTTGGGCCAGTCACACTTTGTCAGCCGAACTCATCTCACAGGGTTGTTGTTGTTGTGGGGAAAGCAGTAGGAAGAAGGAGGATTAGATATATTTGCTGCTTTGAGTTATGTATACAAAAATAATAAGGGTGAGAAATAAATTAATGTTACATTTCTGACTTTGCTTGTTGAAAGCTGGCTGGAAGGTTGCAAAGGAAGGTTGCAATCCCATGACTCCAGAATGGCTACAACCATTGTAAATATATGCTGGTTGCCAAGCACCCAAATTTTCATCATGTGACCATGGGGATGTTATGACAGTCGTAAGTGCGAGGATCAGTCAGAAGTCATTTTTTTCAATGCCACTGGAACTCTGAACAGTCACTAAATGAAAGGTTGTAAGACAGGACTACCTGCAGGTTAAATTGCCCTATAGCTGAAGCTAAGATGGCCTAAACCTGAATGACTAATGACTTAGAAATCTCACCGGGAGGTAAGATAGGGAGGTAATAAATAGGGAGGTAATAAATATTTCTATGCTTTTCCTTCTGGTTCCTCCTAAATGACTTAAAGCCTAGCATGTGCTATTCTAAGTTGTCTGGAAGAACATAAGGAGTCAGTAAATAAATAGCAATAGCAATAGCACTTAAACTTATTTATCATATATACCACTTCATAGTGCTTTATAGCACTCTCTAAGCAGTTTACAGAGTTAGCATGTTGCCCCCAACAATCTGGGTCCTAATTTTATCGACTTCAAAAGGATAGGAGGCTGAGTAAACCTTAACCCGGTCAGGATCGAACTCTTGACTGTGAGCAGAGTTAGCCTGCAATACTGCATTCTAACCACTGCGCCACCAGGGCTGCAATAAAAAGATGCAATCAATGACCAGCAACGATCATCCACTGATTTTGGGAGAAGATATCGCTTGGTGGGTTCACACATTGGGTGAGATCATAAAGTAGGTTATTTAGCTTGGATTTAGTAGATTCATTGTACCCAGCAACTCTGGTCTTAATCCAGGGTTTACTTGATATGATTCCAGGCAATTGCGGCTTGTTCAATATTCTACAGCCAAAATAAAAAAAATAAAGAAAACATTGTTTATCAAATGATTCTTCAGTTAAAACAAAAATGTCGTTGCATTTCTAAAAATTCTTGAGTTACAATAAACTAGTTTTGCCCGCATTTCTTTTACAGTCCTATCTTTTTACGTCTGAATAATCCAGTGCTTGTTTAATTCCACTTTTCCCATTTAGATCAGATGCTTAGGGTTGTGTTTTTTTTTTAGTTCCCTCCTTCTTTATCATATTGGCACCAAAGCTAGGAGTCTTTAAAAAAAAAAAAGTATGTTGGGAAATAAGACTCCCCAAGGTCTGTGAATTATAGAACAATGTTGAGCTAAGCTTGGCTTAACAATTCCTAATTAGAAACTCCCTGATCATTTGCTAATTTTTGAGATCGTCTTTGGTAATTAGAACGGTGCGCCTCACTCTGCCAATAAAGCAGAAGAGGAAATTTGCAAGGTGTCAAAATCAATTATCCATTTGGATCATCGGGTTTATAAGCCTTTCATCCTCCCTGATGCACGGCTCCTCAAATACATTTTGGTAACAAAATAACCTGGGACTATCAGCCACCCACGTGACGGAGAGGTTGCAAGGGCGAGTCCCGGTCATGTTCTTGTCCTGAATTTAATTTTACATTGATAATTAGGCTCTCCAAGCCACCTGATATTTTTTTTTTGACCAGCAGGAAACAAAACCCCCACTGGTTGACTCAGGGGAGAGAAAAAACACCGCTCCTGCGGTGCTCACAACGTGGCTTCACAAAGACTGAAAACAAGAGCTGTGGCAAATTGGATCATCCTACAAGTTTCGACTGGCCCATTGTGTACAAGTAGTAAATTGAGAGCTGATATTTCTGAGAACCATTTATTAGCAAAGCTTGGGTCTGGCTTGGTCCTTGTCATACTCTTTGGCAAACAGCTTTTTACCAGTTTGGATGAGCAATCTCTGCCACTTTATGTAGGGCAAGCATAAGAGAGGCAGATAGTGGATCCTTGGGGGGGGGGAATTATTGTGAGTGGACGCTTGCAACGGTTCAGGCTGAAAGCTTGGGCAGTTGGCTGACCTGCTCCCTCAGCAGTTAAAAACACTGGATGCATCTCTGATTATATCGTTTGAAGTAAAGCTAATGGGAAGCATTTGCAGGCACTTGCTGTAACACAAACAGTGAGAGAAAGGGGAGGGGGGAAAGCAGAAAGGTATTTTGATATTTCCTTCTTTTGGCGCCTGGCTTATTAGTATTTTAAACAATGATGTCCTAGGGACAGTGATCAGTTCTAATCATGTAGTGCAAAAAAGGTGCGAAAATAGGAGGCTGTGACCAGTTAGCAGAAATCATAGTTAGACATGCTGAGACCTGCCAGGCTATGCCAAATTGGCTATCTCATATTGAACGGCTGATACCCTGGCTAAGTTTCTTTTTCTGAAGTCGCAGAGAGATAATGGGATGGCTGTTTCATTACTGCCCCCCCCCAGCCCTCAGTCATACCTTACACATTTCAGATTTGGATCTAGGAAAATACAAAAATCGGGGGGGGGGGGTTGAGGGAAAGAAAGAGATTTTTTTTTTCTTACCATCTTGCGCATAAATACTTGTATGGGAGTTTTATGTACATATATATAAAGTCCTAGCAAGATTCTGGACATGTTTACAGTGCAAACAAATATATTGTTTCTAGGCATACCCCATGCAACTGTTGGGTAAGAATACATATTATTAATATTTATCCAGAATGGTCCACTTGACGTATAATGGCACGGATGTAAGTTCAGAATGAGGGGCTTTGTTAAATGCAATGCAGAAATCTTACAATTATTTCAAGTCATTCTCTGGATTGGAAGTAAGGTTAAGGGCACTATTATGACTGACCCTAGATGTTTGTGTGTATGTGTCTGTCTGTCTGTCTGTCTGTCTCTCTCTCTCTCTCTCTCTCTCTCTCTCTGTGTATGTAGGGGGATGAATTAGATGACCTTGTCTTTCCTCACCAGCAGAAGCAATCCATTTATTTAACATGTTAGCCATCTTATGATCCAAAATGGTTCTGGGCAGCTTTGAGACTATGCAAAGCTAGCTTTACTCGTTCATTGCAGAAGGGGAAGTGAGTCCTAGGAAGCGTCTATGGAGATTCTCAGTCATCCAGGCCCTAGTTATCCCAAAGGTGCTTTTTTCACGAGGCAGCTGGACTTTCTTGTTTTTCTTTGAAGATGTTTCGCTTCTCATCCAAGAAGCTTCTCCAGCTCTGACTGGACGGTGGGGAAGGGAAGGATTTATACAGCCAGTCAGAGCTGAAGAAGCTTCTTGGATGGGTAGCGAACCGTCTTCAAACAAAAACAAAGAAGTCCAGTTGCCTCTTGAAAAAGCCCCTTTGGGATGAGTCCCAAGAAAGACTCTGTGACGTACTTTCTAGGGGGGGGGGAATCATATGCTGCTTTTCTCTAGCATGCTTCCTTTGGCACTACAGTATGGTTCATAAAAGAAAAGCATTCACCTGGCACCATGTATTAAGAAGAGAGAGGCAGAGAAAGCATCTACAATGGTCCTGTGTCTTTTTCAGAAAATGATCATTCATTTGATCGGTTCTTAGAGAGCAGGCCTGCATTGGGATGACAGTCAGAAGAAGGCCTTCTGTCTAAGGACAGTTTAAAGTCAGTTGAGAGTTGTCTGCTTAACTTTACAATAGACTACACATCAACTGGCTTAAGGTAAAGACCTTGAAACATTTCACCAATAGTTATTAGCACCACTAGGCAAGCAGGTACACAGTCCAACTCTTTCAAAGTATTGCTTCAGAGCAGCCATACTGATAGCTCAATTTACAGAAATCTTGATTTTACAGTGTGATCCTAGGCTAAACTCATGTTACAGTGACATTTATAGTTGTCGCCCCTTTCCCCTCTTCTTCAAAGACCACTCTAATACTTCTTGGTTCCATTATCCCTTGTTCTAACTTACTTCAATGACCATTTTAGATTCCTAATGAAAAAAAAATCTAATTGTGTACGGCTTTCTAGTATCCAGGCATGGATTGGGCACACAGAGACTCCCTTTGAAAATGAATTGCTCTTCTTAAGGCAAAGTGCCTCTTGGAACCTTACACACACAATGCATGCACTTAACCTAAAAATAATAATGCTCAGATTGCCAATATATTCAGCAATGTAGTTGTGATGATATTACAAGTTGACACAAATGAATTTACTGGCAATAATTCAGTTACCGGGAATACAGCACTTCATGAAAATATTTAATTATGTTTCATACGAAGATGAACAGTTCATCTCTTCTGTACTCATTGCTATAGCATGGATTATGGTTAAGTTTTTCAGACTGGAAATTTCATTTTCTTTCTGTTTTTCAATAGCATAGTATTTGTTCTTCCTTCCTTCAAAGAGATAAATCTTGCTCCAACTAACTTTTGGTCTACTTTTATATGGTTTAAACATGCCGAATGGGCACTGAGGTTGTAATCCTCCAGGTTGATTCTTAGGTGCATCTAAAAATTAACTCTTCAAATGTATCTAAAGTTGGTTTAGGCAAGACAAGCCTAGAAATACTGTGAATCTTGATTCAAATACTTCACCAATCCACTGCAGTTTACTCTTATGTACGCTTGTCTAGGCTTGTAATTGAAAGCTGCAAAATCCTTTTCTATTTTGATTCTATTTCTCTATTGTAACTTAAAGTATTTTCTTTGTTGTCCAGCCACTGTTGAAGTGCTCTTTTTTGTTATATCAACACAATGATGGGTGTTTAGAAGATTAGGGCACTGGAGGCTAAAACATAGAAAGAACGGTTGCTGGAATTGGGTATATCCAGTGCTTTTTTTCTAAAAAAAAAAAAAAAGATGACGGAACTCACACACGTCATACAACCCGCCTTGCCTATCCTTCAAGGTTCCATCCAAAAAAGGTGCCGGAACTCCGTTCTGGGCGCTCTATGAGAAAAAAAGCCCTGGGTATATCTAGTTTAATGAAAAGAAGGACTAGCAGTGACATAATAGCAGTGTTCCAGTATCTAAGGGGCTACCACAAGGAAGAGGGGGTCAACCTGTTCTCCAAAGCACCTGAAGGCAGGACAAGAAGCAATGAATGGAAACTAATCAAGGAGAGAAGCAGCCTAGAGCAATGGTGGTGAACCTACGGCACGGGTGCCAGAGGCGGCACTCAGAGCCCTCTCTGTGGGAACACGTGTCATCGCCCCAGTCCTAGGCCTTCAGCTGGGTTTTATAAAACCTTTTTGCTTTAGGCCTCCGTCACTGTGTGCAAAAAAAAAAAAAAGATTCAGTCAATCAGTCAATTTCAACTTCCCAGGGAAAGAAAAAGATCTTGCAAAGTTGGAATTGATTGATTGAACTTTTTAGTCCCACTCAGTCTGCCATTACCACCGCAGCCACGCCCACCCAATGGGCCATGCCCACCCAATTGGCCATACCCAGCCAATGGGCCACACTCACCCGGCATCCGATGATGCATGTGGGTTTTGGGTTGCAGTTTGGGCACTTGGTCTCTAAAAGGTTCTCCATCACTGGCCTAGAGCTAAGGAGAAATTTCCTGATAATTAGAACAATTAATCAATGGAACAACTTGCCTCCAAAAGTTGTGAATGCTCCAACACTGGAAGTTTTTAAGAAGAGATTGGAAAAACATTTGTCTGAAATGGTACAGTTTTTTCTGCCTGAGCAGGGGGTTGGACTAGGAGATCTCCAAGGTTCCTTCCAGCTCTTATTCTGTATTTTCTAAGACGTAAGTCACCAGGGAGATAAATCTACAGTAAGTCTGAAACCATATCTAGGAAAAGGGTAAATGGATCTTACCATCATGGCTTCAGCTGGAAGTGTACATATTACACACAAAAACACCTTGTTCTTGAATAATTTGGGAAAGAATAATAATCCAGCCTCAGCATATAACCTAACATCTCATGTACTGTTTTGGGATTTCAGTTTAGACTTATATGTGACATTTTCACTTGAATTATGGCTTTAAAAAATTTTAGAAACAGCACAGGGGAGCACATCATCCAGCTTTTTGTTTGATGTAGAAAATGAGAAGCTGCAATACTCCCAATAAATGGATGCTCCAGCTCTATTAGAAGGAAAATCTTACCACTCTCCAGCTTGTTGGTTCCATTATTATAATGCTTTTCTGGCACAAAATTTATCCTAATAATCTCCTTAATGTTCCTGTCCTGTTTTATACTTCTGCTGCCTAATTAAATGTTTAGACCTGCTGCTATATCGATCCCCCCAACAGTGATTAAATAGACACGATAATCTTTCTCCATAGCTTCATTTTTGCTAGTGAATGAGTATCTTTTTACACTACGGTACATGAGAATTTATTTTTGGCCTGGCAAAATGAAACAATAAAAAATACTTTAGTCCTTACTGATACAGAAGGCTAAAGATTTTCTCCATTCCAATTTAGAAGAAAAAGACTGACGTGAGTTTGAGATTCATGTAATTAGCCCACACTTTTATTTCATATGCATGGATTATTGAGTTATAAAAGTAGAGGGAAGAGGAACAGAGGAAACCCATCTTCCTGGGCTGATTATCTACATTTGTTTTGGATTTCTCAAGCTATCACCATAGCTATATTTGAAGATGGAACTATCTTCTTGTATTAAGGATAATGTTTTCCAGATTCAACAGTTCTCCAGTACTTATAGGAGCTCTCTATTCCACTTAGTCCCAGATGTAGCTGTGTCTCACTGCATATTCTGTGGCTCTCAGGACTGCTTAATAAGCTGATCAGACACATAAATTCAACTGAAGAAGGTTTGAGTGACAGGCGGCAGAAACATGTACTGTAAAATCAGGTCCAAAGTTTCTGCCAATTAGGTTAGAAATTTGTCCAGTCACAAATCTATCCCTCTGCTATGGATATTATTTCTCCCAGGTGCCAATCCAACTATGAAAATGACAACAAATTAATTCTGAATTCTGTGGAATACAGTTTTTCCACTCTCACAGGTTAATGTCTTTCCTTGCCTCTTTACTATTGACAGCTTGTTGAATGTATTGATAAACACCAGAATAAACAAGCACACACATTGGAAGGATGGAACTTGGGTGACTGCATGGATTGCTTTACTGAAACCTTTGTATGTGTTTTACTGACAAAATAAGGTACTGTTGTAGATTGGTACAATTGTACATTTTATATATTAAAAGTGTATCACAAAGATATCTACATTATTTTTCTTACAGTAGTTTATCATGAATATAACGTGGCTTTGTTAGCCATAAATTCAAAGTATATTTTTATACTTTATTGCAATATTTCAATAATATACATATGCAAATTAAAAAAAATCATTGCTTATTTCCATCAAGTTGGATGAAATTACAATATTTTCCATAGAACTATAACTTTGAATAATGTGAATCTGAATAATGGCACCATTTTACGGGATTCATCCTAATTGAGATTTACCTGTAATTCATGTTGAGTTTAAGCAGATTTTTTTCCAAATAAACGGCTGGAATGATATGTGGGAATGACCTTAGGAGACAGAGTAGAGACACATCCAAGGGTCAGATAATAGATAACTTATCATGCAGCATGAATGTGGATATGGTAACTGGCTCAGATGGAACCCTCACTAGTTTTTTGAGTTGTAAAGGGGGTGGGGGGAAGAGATGTACTTTCAGATTCTCGATAATGTAACTGTTGAAAGAAAAATCTTCATCAGGGCCCAGTCCAAGCTGGGAATAAACAAAATGGAGACTACTTTAGAAAGAAGGTTGTAGTTTATTGAAGAGCAAAGCCAGACAGAAGCGTGGCTCTGGGAAAGCTGACCACATGGAGCAGGGAGTGGTGGGTTTTTATACCTTCTTGGGCTTTTGTGTTTGGAGTTGTTTCTGTGGCATGAACTTTGACCTGAGGTTCAGTGTGCCTTTCTGGTATTCTGATGGTGTTGGGTTAATCCGATTATGTCCTAAAGGTCATATCCTGCTTCCCTGGGGCTGGGGCTAATGGCTATGTCCTGTGTTGGGTTTTTTTGGGTTAGGGGTTGTTAGTTCTAGGGATCTTTGTATTTCTAATCCCATCAGCTCTAAGCTTCCTGGCTCCAGTCTTTCTGACAGGATTATGATATCTGCATTTCTACAGAGTTGGTTTCTGCTTGGGGGAGGGAGGCTTGGGGCTATTAAGAAAACTGGGCATGCTTTTCTGCCTTTTTAAGATCCTTTGAGGAAATATAATATTCTGCCTTTTTAATATTTCCTTCTCTGGGGTGGGGGTGACTTCCCACATAACCTTACAATAAAATGAGAATTAGCTCATCTGGCTGTGCTTCCTGTCTGGTCTACCTCGCAAGCTGACAATGGCTGACAGATAGATGCATTTGACTGCAACTCTTATTATGCTGGGTTTGGGTGAGTGGAAAGGGGATTTCACTCATCTAAAGGATACTTGGGGAAGGTCTTATGCCAGCATTCCCAAGTGCAATTGCTCAGGAAGAAGCTGAGACATCATTGCTATCCTTGCTGAATTTTTGCAAAGCAAATCTGATGCTGGGTGGGTTGATCATGCCGTCCTATGCTGAAAGAACAAACCTTGTCAATGCCTGGTATGTTGTGGATGTGTGCCTGTGTACATGTTTGTATCTATATCCTGGCACGGGTGGGAGAAATAGCCAGTTTCTAATTGTCTTTGCTCACTGTTGCATTGTGACTGCATTTGGGCTGTTAAAATGCCAATGCCATCTAGTACAAAAGACATGATTTTGGTAGGTGTTAGGTTCACTCAGGTATCTTGCCAGCTTGTGCTTGATTGTGCAGCCATGATTATGCAGAGTGTCAGGAGAACTTTATATATAAACTTAACCTCAAGAAATGAGAGAGGAGGAGGGAAAGTATCAGTGAAAAGCTATGCCAGCACATTATCTAATTCTCAATGTAAAATAATGCAGGAGTGTGGAAGATGAACATCTGATTTGTCACATCTGATACACTAATGTTTTATCCAAAAGGAAAAACACATTGTAACATGCTCAGTCATCTGCATAAACACCACCTGGCCCTTTGCAGGCACCTACTCAAATTGCAAAAGTTAATGGCAGCCTATTTGAAGCCACTTCACTGGTAGGAATTGCAAGCTCTTTGCTTTCTCTTTTTCTCTTTCTCTTACTCCCACCCCCCTGATAATATTTACAAGACTATTAATTATACATTAGAGTCTAGGTTGGACTCTAAAGGCATAATTCCAGGCTGCGTGATTTACAGTTGTCAATTTGTCTTTGAATGCATATTATGCCATTGGCCATTGAGGGTTATACATCTGTATTTGTTTTAATAGCACAAGACAAGACAAACATAAGAAAGACAGAAAAACCCTGGATTAGTCGAAGATGATTTTCTAACAGTTTTAGATATACGAAGCGCACAATGTAGCACTAATTTATGTACCCCTAATTCCGATAGTAATCAATGGTCAGATATTTATTATTTGAAAAAGAATTATTAAACAATGTACTACCCAGCAAAATTATCTATTACTCCATTTAACATCCTGGTAGTTCTGATGTACTTAATAATAATAGTAATAATAAAGTTGGAAGGGACCTTGGAGGTCATCGAGTCCAACCCCCTGCTCAGGCAGGAACCCTACACCATTTCAGACAAATGGCCGTCCAGTCTCTTCTTAAAAACTTCCAGTGTTGGAGCATTCACCGCTTCTGGAGGCAGGTTGTTCCATTGGTTAATTGTTCTAACTGTCAGGAAGTTTCTCCTCTAAGTTGCTTCTCTCCTTGATCAGTTTCCATCCATTGCTTCTCGTCCTGCCTTCAGGCGCCTTGGAGAATAGCTTGACTCCCTCTTCTTTGTTCTTAAATTTAAAAAAAAACAAATAAATATTTAAAAAAAGAAATACTGATTATAGTAGCTCTGAACTGAAAGACCTACAGAGAGAGGGAGAGGGAGAGAGAAGGAGAGGCAGAGGAAGAGGGAGAGATTATAGAATAACCTTTTGGAAGAATCCTAGATTAGATCGGACATTCTATAGGTTAATAAAAATGTACATGTTTATGAAATAACTGGGTTATCTCTGAGATAACTAGAATAGAAAATTCTCTCCATTATTTGTCCCTGAATATAGCAGGTTTTTTGATCTGTCTGTCTGTCTATATATATATATATACATCACACATCATTTTGAATAGACAAATCCTGATATTATGGGCTACCACCAGTATTATCTGGTAAAATTATCTGATTCTCTTCCCGTAGTACAATAACATCTAGGAACTAGAGATATTAAAATGCACATACATCAGTAAGGAAAAAGAAGAAAGAACTGTACATGAAGTGTGAACTGCCAAGTATAGAGAGGTGTGTTTCATACATGCCTGGTCCTTTGCCCAGATTTTAGACTGACAGATGTGATGGGTAAGAAGCAAAGGGTGGTGGTTGTCAGTTTTGTTTCAAAAGTCTCAAAAGTACCCCACCACATACAGCCTGAGAAAGTTTTTGCCCACAGAATGGTTCTGGCATTTTGAAAAACATCATAAAACATGATTTAATAGAATGAGAAAAAGCCAGGTGCCTGTGACCTCTGACCTGGCAAAGTTTTCTTAATTTCAATATTTTAGCCATCTAGCCGAATGTTTGGCTTGTCATATAGCTTGTGTGGGCTATATCACAGTAAACAATCAGAATGTGGTAGGAGATAGCCATGGAGTCTTGGGCTGCAATGACAGAATACCAAACTGAAAGTCTCCATTCAGTAATGAAACACATTAAATGAAAAGGACAATTTGGTTGTTCCCAAAGCAATCTGCCTTCCAAAGTGCTGTCTGGGTAAAATAAATAATGGCCAATAGATTGCCTTATATACCACCCATGCCCTTCATGAAGAAAAGGTAGGTTTGAACTCATGGGAACTGTCAATAAATTAACCCGTTGACTAATATTGAGGATGGCAGGCTGTTGATTGTAACACTCTACGTGACTGAAGTGGTATTATTGACGGAGAAGTGATTTCAGGGCAAACAAAGGAACACGTGACAACATCTTGACTGACTGAAGACCACTCATTTTTGCAAATGAAAAAGTCTGTATGTTGCAATTATTCAAAGATTTACATAACGGTGTTTTAGTATTGGTTCGACAGATCCCATCAACCTCAGACCATGTGATCAACTCGTCCCTTTCCAGCAAACCCATTCCTTGCTAATCATCCACCATAGATGAAACCAAAATACGTTCCCAAGTCATTACATTTACATAGCTAGAATTATGGTCCTTTCTCCTGGGGTCATGCCCTCCCTCCATCAAAAAAAAAAATCATTTCAAGGCTGATAGAATAAACATTTCTCTCTGGAGCATCATTTTCTTTCTTTCTAAAGGAAAATGATTGTATTTGTCAGGAGCTCTCTCTACAAAGTCTTCCTTAGAAGCTATCCATCAAGGCCTCCTGATGGCTTGTTATCTTTCTGGCACCATAACTGCTGCCTTTTGGGAAGAAAGGAGAAATTAGAAATCATTTGCCATAAAAGCCTCTTCTCCCCCCCCCACTCCTTGTTTCATAAGAGCTGTTGTCTTTCACTGACCCCCTTTTGAAAGTTGAAGTTTTGTATGAGAGAGGGGAGGAGGGGTGCCCCTCTTGAAAGGGGGAACGCTGTCTTGTCTTTAATCTAAGGGCAGAATAAGAACCTTAGTAACTGTCTCTAGTACCACTTTAATCAACTTGATGCAGCCTGCTAGGCTATAGGCTTTCTGAGAGTACAAAGAGACACTCCAGCGCGAGGCCTGGAATGGTTACTTTCTCAGGACTTTTGACTAGAAAAGAAATCTCTATGAGATAAGAGATCAGGTCCAGGAGGAGATGGTGACAGGGCACACGGGTGCATACAGAGTGCCTGGAAAGGATGCTGCGATGTTGTGTCAGGAGACGTTCAATGGCAAAAGCCAGCTGGTCTCTTCACTGAGCTTAATTTCCTTTATCATGTGGTTGTACAAAAGAAGGATACCAAGATGGACAATTGTTGAGTTCAAAGACAGGTTTTTTTTCCTTTAAAACCCCTCTTTATTCTAAAGATTGTGCAGTCACAGAGCTTAAAATATGTATCACTGTCCCTTTCATTTCATCCTTCTGAAAAATCAAAGGCCTGGGAGAAGAGAAAAAAAGGTGCGTGTTTTTATTTTATTTTTTCCAACGAGTCTGCCTATTTGAAATGGCATTGTGTTTGTGGGTACGGTTTCCCAATATTGCTTTTGAGAAGATTTTTTAGATAGATAGATAGATAGATAGATAGATAGATAGATAGATAGATAGATAGATAGATAGATAGATAGATAGATAGATAGATAGATAGATAGATAGATGGATGGATGGATGGATGGATGGATGGATGGATGGATGGATGGATGGATGGATGGATGATAGGTAGGTAGGTAGGTAGGTAGACAGAGATAGATAGATAGATAGATAGATATAGATAGGTAGGTAGGTAGGTAGGTAGATAGATAGATAGATAGATCTGTGTTGTACACACACACACACACACACACACAAATATACAAGAGTTCAAAAAGCTCACATAACATACAAAGGAGTACAGTTTATTTTTTTTCCCCATTGCCTTCTACCTGAATTAGGATCATACTGTGATACATATATTTCCAAGGTCTTTTTAAAAATGCTTTATAAACTATAGGACGTGATTCCTAAAAATATCAATTGATCAAACATTGATGTTGAATAGAGATCATCAACCATTTTAAGGTATCTTCAGAATTTGCACAGGATGTTAGAGATATTCTCAAAACGTTTTTATCACAAAAAAATGGTCCCTCTAGGCTCCTAGGATATCCTTTATCCTTTGATTATTTAGTCGAAGTCCACGAGTCATAAAAGAGCCAAGGTTGACTACCCCTGGGCTAGAAGACTATGCTTTCAAACAAGGAACTAGCCTGTGACTTTCATTTGAATTTTCTAAGAATTATTCTGGAATATATATGGGATTCATAGGCATTTTTGGAAATAAAGATTACATTTGAAGATAGTGTTTTGCTAGAATCAGATAAATAAATTAAATTAATGAGGGAATGGATCCAGGCATCTGTCAAGGGAATCTCACCGGTTTACTGGTTTCAGTATTTACAATCCAACATACAAAATGTATAGGTATTGGTATACATCTGCAAATAATTGTATCCTAAGAGAACTTCATTTCCATAGATTTTATCTAACCATTTTTATATATAACCTTTGGCTGCAAGATTATATAGTATAGGATTTCTTAAATACCGTAGTAGCCAATTCAGTTTCAGCCAATTCAGAAGCAGGATACCAGCTTGCACATTTTGCAAAACCTGCCTTCCTTTTCCCTAAACTTTATATTTTCTAGGGTTTTGGCCACACAAAAGAAGCATTTTTGCGAGTAGGCCAGACAGTTCAGTCCTAAACAAGTGGAGAGTGTCTCAAATATGGTTTTCCTGTGTGAAACCAGTGAGCTGATCAAAGTTGTCTTTTTAAACTTAGATCCCTATTGCAATTAAGGATCTAGCGGTCTGTGTTGTGATTAGCCAAACCACCGGTCAAGCACAGCTGAAGCAAGTGGTAGCACTTGGCCGATCTTCTCTGGGCTTGGAATATAGATAGGATGAATGTGGTAAAGACGTAGATGGGAGATCAAAAGGAAACATCAGGGCAATTGGGTAGACTGGGAAGGCATTGACAAAACCACACCAGCACAAGAAATTTGCAAAGGGTTGATCTTGATCTAAGGCGGTGGTTCTCAACCTATGGGTCGTGACCCCATTTGGGGTCGATCGACCATTTCACGGGGGTCGCCAACCAAGGCTGTCCGCCATTTTTTTCCCCTTTTCCGGCGGGTGCCTTACCTCCCTTGAGCTGGGCCAGCTGGTGGTCGGCCTGCTCCGTCTCTGCCGCTTGCCAGCTACGCCTCGGCCGGCGCAGGGGGCGGAACCACGCATGTGCGGCGCTCCCGGGCAGGGAAAGTCCTCGACTTACGACCGGTTGGGTAGTCCTCGACTTACGACCGGTTTAGTCCTTGACTTACGACCGGTTTAGTCCTCAACTTACGACCGGTTTAGTCCTCGACTTACGACCAGTTTAGTCCTCGACTTACAACCGGTTGGGGGTCGCGGCATTAAAAAGGTTGAGAACCACTGATCTAAGGGCACATTTATCTTTTACCTTTGCTCATCTGACTCAGGAGGCAAAACTCATCACCTGCTGCATTTTATGACTCCATGGGCTCACCTTGAATGCGCAAAAAGGAATGATAGCTATCTCCACAATATGAAACAATTTAATTGTCTGCTAGAAAGTCCAGTTCATGAGATGTATACAGTCATTTAACCCCCTTTCTTAAAGAGGAAGCTCTTTAATTCAGATTTTAAAGTTTACTGTGTCATCTGATTCTAAGTACCTGCTATTTGGGGTTTAGAGAAATTAGAATTCAGAGCTGAGGCTTCTCATAGGCTGGATATTCCACTTTCTTTCTGAAATTCAGCATGACAGCTTCTGTAAACTTACATTACATGGTAAATATAAGATGATGAAAGAACTATGCAATATGATGAATAGAATGCCCATCATACTAATTAATGAGAGGTTTTGGCTTAATGTGTTATGAGAATAAAATTATAGAAGACATATTTACTGTATGTTACTGACCTTGCTCAAGTCAGCAAACAAATGGTTTTCTACCTGGTCCATATCTGTAAAAGGACAGGCACAGCCTGAGGGTGGAGTCAAGGAAGGAATCAGCCTGGAGTTGTTACATTTCCACAAGCTACCATATGTAAGTCCAACCCCTTTTGAATTCTGTTAACTCTTTTCTAGCACCAGTTTAGTGCTGACCATCAGTTGACTAGATTCTTATGAATAGGCATGAGCAATAAGTCAGCTTAATTAGAAGTTAATGTATGTTGCTAGTTCTTCATGTCTGACATATCTACCCATATAGCAGAATATGACAGGAAAATGTTGCAGAGTGGTGGAAGCAATCAGTGACTAGTGAAGTTAAATGCTGGGTTTTTGAGAATTGCACTTTATTTCAATTTATAGAGCCACGTTGGTCTGCTCCGTCAACAGTATTGGGCTTCAACTCTGGGTTAAACTGTTTATTGGTTTAGCACAAGGCTGAAGTACAACACTGGACTGGTAGAACCAACTCCTTTGTGGTTTTCTCTAGAATAGCAAAAACAGAGGAATTTGGAAGTCAGCATTTCTTCCATACCAGTATATAAAGAAGGAGAGTGAAATCCTAAAAAGTGTCCTTTCCCCCAAAAAAGCTTTATTCAACTTGAAACAAGGTGATATAGAAGAATAGCCATAGGAAGGAATCTAGAATTAACATGGTAAGATTAAGGTGCCATGACAGATACTTTTTCTACTCAGTAGTGATGGGATGAAGAGGGAGGGCAGCAAAATAGGAGCAATCAACCAATTGCTTTCTTTATTGCAGGTTGTATACACATGATGAGGACAGCGCCATTTGGAGATGACTTGGACTGGCAATGTGGGTAGCCTATTTTATACTAATACAATTTGCTACCAATTCAAGAATGGGTGGAGAGTACTTGAAGTCAACAGTTGGAAGGGCTCTTGTGTCTATTTCTGTTTTTTAAAAAAACATTTATTCTAATTTTGATCCTGAGAAGCCAGTAGTTGGGGGCATATTATGACTACTGAAAATCTTTCTGTGAGAAGAAGGAAGGTAGGCAGCAAAAAGTGAGTTCTGCATTTGCTTTCCTGCTTCTACGAGTCCATGATCTGTAGTTTACGTTCCATCATTTATCCATTCACTTAAATTTAAAGAATTGGTGTGATCGACAACCTTCATCAGCAGAGATGGGGGAGTAAAATAGTGCAGTTTTAGCATAAGAGCAGAGTAATCTGATAATAGAGCAAAATAAGGACGACACTGAAGAGTTTCCCTGAGATGTTTGCATCATCCTGAATCAGAAATAACTATGACAGGTGAATGAAAAGAGGAGAAAAAAGGATATTGCAAAAAAAAACACCAAAAGCCACATTAATAATTCAAGTAAAATAAACTTCACAGCACAGAAATAAGAGATTGCTGTCAAGGTGATGGAGAATCGTTCCTCAGAGACAAAAAGGAATGTGGAGAGGTTTAACGCTGTCCTTTCCCCAACAAGGGCTTTTTTATTTCCCTAATTTCACTTCACTACTTATGTTATCCTGCCTCCCATCTCCAACACAGCAAATGTGGTTTACTGCTGTTCATAATCTGGCCTCGGTAAAAGGAGTGGGATTTCTATTGCACTAAATAAACTTGATTGCTGTGTTAAGATGCTAACAGCATGCTTATTGAAAAGTAACTTTCCCTCTTTTTAACCTAATATGCCTTTGCACATCTATATTTAATGTGCACGCAACCACCATTCCTTTCTATTGCTATCTTAACTCATAGAAATGGCCTTCAGATTTATTCCACCTCCAAAGCTCACTTTTAAAATGGAATTTGCCATTAACATTTGGTGACACAAATTCTTAATATGGGAAGCCAAATTGCTGGGGGGGGGGTGTTTCCCCAGAAAGATTGCTTCTGGGTTCCTGGTTTCAGAGAAGTAGCAACCCTCCCTCCAACTTATTGGGGAAGCTTCTTCCATATAGCGTCAGATGTTGGTGAAAGAGATAGTTCACGTGGGGGGAAGAAATTCCAGAAATTTGCTCCCAGCACTTATAAAGTGGTTCAACTCTGGTGCCAGGAACTCCAGTCTAGATGCCAGGGGTCTTGGCAAATGTTAGGGGATGCTGCAATGGTTATAAGTGTGAGGACAGGTTGCAAATCATTTGCTTTCAGTGCCATTTTGAGTGATCAGCAAATGAAAGGTTGTAACTCATAGACTACCTGTAGTTCTAGCTATAGTTTAAGTGGTATAGGAAGTCTGTAACCTTTTGGTAGTCACACTTTTCTGTAACATTCCCTCCACGTGTGATGAGACTCAAATCTCAGGTCATGCTAACTATGACTCCTAGGCATCGTGGTCCAAACTGCAATCTTGGCTGCCAATATCTAATTCTGCTCTGGATTTTCTGAAATGAAAATGATGAACACAGGAAACTGACTTGCATGACTGTATAGACCAGTGATGGCGAACCTTTTAGAGATTTAGTGCCCAAACTGAAACCCAAAACCCACTTATGCATCCTCGGGTGCTGGGTGGATGTGGCTCATTGGCCGGGTGTGGCCCATTGGGTGGACATGGCTGCGGTGGTAACGGCAGACTGGGTGGGACTAAAAAGTTCAATCAATCAATTCCAACTTTGCAAGATCTTTTTTTTCCCACGAGAAGTTGAAATTGACTGATTGATTGAACTTTTTTTTTTTTTGTACATGGCAGTGGAGGCCTAAAGCGAAAAGGTTTTATAAAACCCAGCTGAAGGCCTAGGACTGGGGCGACGGCGCGCGTGCCCACAGAGAGGGCTCTGAGTGCCACCTCTGGCACCCGTGCCATAGGTTCGCCACCACTGGTATAGACTATCAATCCTCTATGTTCAGTAGATCTATTAGCAGAAACTTTTCAGAAGACTTTGAGAGCAAAGTTGCATCTAAGGAGAGACATGTAACTAAAGGAAAAATGCCTTTATTGTATGCCAAGCACATTTAAGAGGCAATTGTTTGATAAGTATCACAACATATACAAAACATTTATATGCAAATGATTACTTGGGGCTACCATTCAATAGATTAAATGGCTGACTGATTAATCAGGATATATATTCATTTTACCAAGACCATGTTTTGTTGCTTGCAGTTTTGAAGAGATGAATTTCACCAATCAATTCAAACAACAAAGATCTAAATAAAACATTTTCTTGTAAGAATCTTTACAAGTACTGACAGGTTTTTTTGTTGCTCCTTTAAAGTATGACAAAAATAATTTTACTATTCTTGAGTTGTTCTTCTGTATTGTACAGTGTTCAGATATTGGCTATTGCCTTAATTTGGCAAGAATTGAATCAGAATTTGGATTGTGCATATGCCTTTATGCATATTTGGATATTTTCCCTTATAATTCAGGTTTTCCACCTTTTGTCATCAACAGAGAAACAACAACACGGTTAACCACATTGAAACAAGTCAAACAATTAAGGCTTGTTTGAAATTGACATATTACATTGGCTTATTCTAAAGCATTAATGGCTGTATACTGAAACATAAAAATGGAAAACGTCTAGCATGTGTAAACAAAAAAAATGAAAGAGTTATCTCTCCAAGGTTCACCAATGTTCCAGTTTATTAAGCCAAGATAAAATGATCAAGCTCACCTACTCCAGGTCTCTAAACATCATCATCGTCATCATCATCATCATCATCAACAACAATAATAATAATAATAATGCTGGCTGACTGTGCAACATACCATAATTAAACAGTGAACTAAATTCTCAAATTTCTGCTTTGATTTTATTCAGACTTTGTATATTCTCTGTAGGACATAATCAGGTCTAAAAAGGCAATTTTTTTCCAGTATTTTCAGGGGACAGAGTTCATACTTAATGAAATTCATTAGTTTTCCTGCAATTAGCTAAAACCACAAGAAGAAGAACAATTTATACATTGGCACAAACTAGAGGATTCTTATGTTTATAAATATTCCTCTATGGAGAGAATTCTCTGTGTTAGAATAATTATGCATTAGTTCTTCTGTCACATTGAATGGAGGTTACATTCATCCTGTGTCTTTTTTTCCCCCCACTAGAGACTTTAAAAAAAATAAGCATACCCTTAGTTTTAAACGAAAAAGTTTATTTAACAAGATAATTTACCTGTGTGTTTTTGGAGAGCCTGTTACACATTCAAACCTTGGACAGATGGCAAATTATATGGATTCAATGTGTGAGCTCAGCTGATTGGCATCTTTTGCCATTCCCCAATGAGGAACATTACTAAATCTAATTAATCAAAATGAGGGTAAAGTGTTGTGAAATAAATGCTTCTATAAGGTCATTTTCAAGAGTCACCATGTAACTATCCAATCTAGTATGTTCTTGCCAGGGTAGCAGACAATTTGGAAATGTCACAGTATTTAGATTTATGGCATGGTGGTTCTCCTGATAATTCATAACATCAGGGCTGAATTAGCCACTGAGTTGAGTATGCCGTAGTATAAGTTACCAGTCAAGTCAAGGTCCCTGCTGAACTGTAGTAATCTGATAGTAACCTTTCAGCAAGCATAAATTATACTTTCTCTGTGCTGGTTGCTATGAGATTCCTTAAAAGCTCAGACCATGGTGTATGTGTATATTTTAATTAAGGGAGCGAGATGGGATGTACAATTATAAAATTAGTTTCTTTCTAATAATACAGGATTTTTGCAATCATTCAATGAAATAAGTTTTATAACCTACTATAACAGACCAACCAATTCCCCCCCCCCATTTTCCAGAAAATGGACAATTCACATATATTGACTTAATTGGTGATGGGCAACATCTGGAGTGCAATAATCCTTTCTTACTTGGATACTGTTACTATAGAACAATTAGCTTTTGGAGATATACCAGATAAAATTGCTCAGATCTACTCTAAGTTCGACTCTGAATGGGTAGATCCAGCTGATGGGGCTCAGTCTGATGGAATGACTTGGGATGAGTTTGAGTTGGGAACATCCAAGGCAGTGGACAGGGCTCTTTGCACTGTTAGTTTGGCTACCTGATTGTGGCAGGTGACCTGTAGTTGGGTCTATGTTATGATGTTGGCCTAATTGAAAGAGGGGGCAGTGCCTTTGACTTTGAAGGAGGCAGTGCACACTCCTTCCTCAAGAGGCTGACCTTGGACCAACAATATTAGACAATTATCATCCCAATTCCATACTTTCCTTTTTTTAATCCAGATGTGTTTCAGTTAGAGCTGGCAGGGATTCAGTACTGAGACAACTTTTCATATCTATTGATATCTATAGTGAAGCTAGGATATAAGTGGTGCACACATTCTTATGAACTTTGATCTCTCAGAGACCTTTAATACTATTGGCCACTGTATCCTTCTGGACAGGTTGTGGGAGTTGGGAATTCTGTCAACATTCTTTTCTCTCCTGTTTAATACCTATTGTGAAGCCACTGGGTGGGGCCATCTCCTGGATTTGGATTTAGTATCATCAATAATCTGATGATACCCAACTATGTACCGTATTTTGACCTTAGATTTGCCAAGTGAGGCTGTTGGAGTCCTGACCCTGTGCTTGGAACAGTTCGTGCTTGGAAGTGGGGAGGGAGTAATTCTAACTCAATCCTATCAAGACTGAGTGGCTGTGAATACGGGGGTCTCTGGACCCAGGAATTTTCCACTAATACTCTTAGTTCTCCATTCAAAAGTAGTGCACAGTCTGTGAGTATGAACCCAAAGTAACCCAGCTGGCTCCATGTCTAAGCAGAACTAGAAGTCACAATCTCCCAGTCTCTAATGCAGTATCTTTAGCCACTACAGCAAATTGGTCCTCATAGTTTATAATGCTCTTTTCTATTCTCCCACACAACAAGATTCTCATGAAACAGTTCGTGCTGAAAGAATGCTTTGCAGGTCTTCCATAGCTGAGGGTGAACTAAAACCTGGATATTTATCAGCCATTTCTTTTCATTGATAACTTAGTTTCCCTTCTAAACTAAGATCTCGATTATTTGCTGCCAGCTTTCAATAGTGAAGCAAAGAGGTGTCACATGTGTGGCCCACACCTATAGGTTGTGCAACTTTAGCAATACTTAATTTTCTAACCATTCCCAATTTGGTGTCTTCTAGATCCATTGGACTGTAATGTCCATCATCTATGGTAGCTGCTGTAAGGAAACCTAGGAAATGTTTTAAAGAAATTGGCACACCTGTTAGATATTATGTAGTTGTTGACACTTTGTTTTATTGTCTTTGGGTTTATTCAGAGAACATAGTAAATGAGGGTCAAGGCAGCAGAATGGATTGGGAACAAGAATAGACAGTTGGTGGTTCTAGATTATATGAAGTCCCAAGCTCTTTTTGCCACCAGCATTGATTTCAAGCACCATTGCCGGAAATTGGAGAGTATGGTTTTGTTATGTACTGTACTGTAGATATGCAAGCCGTTGACCCCCGCCCATTGTGGAGAAGCTAAGTGGGCATTTCCTGTCAAGCCGAGGCTAGCCCTCAGGGGACCCTGACGGTTAGTCCCAACTGTTTCGGTGGGAACATTCATATTTGGGCGGGAGATTCTAGGCAGGTGATTGGATGAACACCTGAGGTCTTAAGTGTATCAGTACCGGCCATTACTTGTCGCTGGGCAGTTCTGTTTCTACTACAATAAAGCTATACAATGATGCTGTGTTGCTCCTTGCCTATCGAAGCAACCCACTACATAAAAGTTGCTTACTCTTTTAAGCAGAAATCACATGGCACTTTTAATATCAACCTTGGAAAAGCTTAATACATCTAAAAAAAAAAAATCGGGAAAAGAAGGATGCAGGAAAAAAAGCCTGCCGTCTTTGCATCCCTTTTCCCTTGATGAAGCCTGACTTCCCCTCAGTGTTAAGAGCACGCCCTGACCATCAAGCATTTGATCACTTCTGACCAAAACTATTTCCTGTCCTTTAATAAGTCCCCATAGTTGTTTTTTTTTTTGTGTCACTCTCACCTATTTCTTCAAGAGCACAGCAGTATCTGGCCACCAGTTCTCGAAAATACCTTTTTTAATTTCTCCTGTATTCTGCCCTGTTTTTTAGTTCTAAAGAACAGAACTTGATTAAGTACCTGAGCAATTTCTCTTCCCCCCTCACTGCCTTCCCCAAATATCTATAGGTGGCTTCTAAACACAAGCCACATTCATCTCTGTTAATCAAAAAAAAAAAAAAGTGAAACTCTTCCTTGGCCTTGCTTGCTTTGACTCCTGCTATCAGAATTATAATCACATTGCAGAAAGTAATTTCGTGATATCTTGAACACAGAATAATTTTATTACAGGTTTTTCAGTTCTATCGTTGTGTCCTTCAGGCAATCAAAGTCAAAAGTTTCACATTATACAAGAAAAATGGAAGTTCTTAACACTGACCTTAAAACAAAATATCTCCAGACAAATATATAAAGTGAACCAGCAGCATGACTTTGGAGTAAATCATATAAGTTCCTAGAAAAAAATGTATCTTGGGCAGGGGAATAACTAATTTATAGCTTTTTTTACAAAAAGTGTGAAGATTGTTATCCTGTATTAGTTGACTTGTTCATATTTATTTGTTACCTGGCACTGGACTACCTACTTTATGTTTCCAATCCATCTTTATCAGCACCATTTGATTAATCAAGTTAATGATGACAGTTTTTTATCCTGTAACAAATGGCACACTTATTCAGGCAATGTTGCAGATGATCCATGCTATTGCAAGCAAGCAAGAAAAGAAACATCCATTTGCAAGATTAGATGGTACAGTTTTTCTAATAAAGGAGACCCAAAGGGGGGGTTTAATCCAAAAATAATCTACCATCTGTAAACAATAATGCAAAGATAAATCCAGGCATACCAGGTATGATTCCCACACTTCATGTGGCATTTGAGAAGCAATTTCACTGCAAAAAGTGGATCAAGCCTAGGATTAAACAGCATTTGGGAGTGCTTTTACCACCTCATTTTTAATTTGTTTTAGATTTCAGATGCTTTTATATATAGTAATGTTCAACCTTGGCTAATTTCAGAAAGCTAAGCGAGAGCAGACTTTAGGAGAACTTGGATGGGAGGCACCAGGAATCACCATGGCTACAAGCTAAAGTGGGACGTTAAAACATCCCCACTGACGGGAATAATATACCACTGCCATACTGTTGCAAAGACAATTATATGGGCATATCCATAAGGTTATCATGATATATGCTTGACTCAAAGGCAGTTTTACTTTACATGTAGCTATACGTAATGTGAAGTGGAGTGGAAAATGATATGATGAATCTTTCAGACCAGTTGCTAGGATGTGCAAAATTCTGATTCAAACTAAAATGGGGGTAGGTAGTTGTGGTTCAGCATGTTTAAGGCAGCTCAAACATTGCCTTAACATGCTGTACAATTCAGATGATCAATTTTTTTGAGGGGGGGCTAATATTTGAACATAGTTATTGTGGTTATTAATCCAGCATTAGTGTATATACTAGTGTAGTATCACTGCAGCCTGTGATTTCTGACTTGTAGATCTTTCTATCCAAGTCAGAGCATGTGGTGTAATAATTTTGGAAAAAATGTCTTTTCCTTTTTCTTAGGGAGATCAGCTGATTGCTTTCAACATATGGCTTTAAGAATAGATCACTTCTGAAAAGAAAGTTGATTTGAAAAAATTAAATATGTCTTTATTAAACTTAAATCTCAATTCGAAATAGGACAATACTTGTGAGAAGAAACCAGTATGGGAGAAGGCAGAACGAGAAGAGCGATGGAAATGAGATGGTTCTATTTTTAATGTATTTGTTATTAAAAATGCTAAGTACAATAGTAAAAACTAATACAAGATATATTAAAACAAAGAAGAAAATGGGGGGGGGGAGAATAAATAGTGCAAAAAAAAAGAAAAAAGAAAAAAAAGGAAAAGATAGAATAAAAAAGAAAATATATAAAGAAATGACTTCTAACCTTCATCATAACAAGTATAAACAAATTTAATAATACTTCACCCCCTCCAACTTTTCAAATCTTTATCAGCAAATAGTCCATAAAGCAGGGGTATCAAACTGCCGGGCCACGGGCCAGACGCATCACGAGGAAACTGCGCCCACCCCATTGCCGGCAATGGGGGAAAAGTTCCGATACGTCGCGCAACGTCATGTGACATCACAAGTTTGACATGTCTGCCATAAAAGATTACCAAGACATTGCAAAAAAGTATTATTTTAACCTTGATCAAATAAAGCATGTTTACATTTCTACTTTAGAATGACTTGGTATACAGTATGTTTTCCAAAATGTTCTAAGAGTTTGTAGCAATGTTTGATGGAAATGTCAAAGGTCTGGAGTGTCAAATGGCCATGCTTTAGTTTAGCAAATGAAGATGAAGATTTATCACATCAAAGAAAACAGATGCTACAACAGGAACTGTCAGAACTTTCCATAGGTAAAACAATGTAACAAAGAGAGCAAGCTGGGGATGGAAATCCAAAGGCAGAGACTTGTCTATTGTAGGAAAGATAAAAGTGTTGCCTATGAAACATTCCGTAAAAATCAGGAAGAGTATTGGTTCATTAAATTTGTCACTCTTGTTGTTTACACACTAATGTTCAGAGTATGGGAATTAAACAGAAATCTGACAGTATTTCTCTCATGCTTAGAATATAGCCAGTGGTGGGATTCAAATATGTGAACAACCGGTTCTCTGTATGGATGCCGTTCTGGGCCTGGACAACAAAAAATTAGCTACCGGTTCTGCCGAAATGGTGCGAACTGGCTGAATCTCACCACTGAATATAGCAAATAAGAAAAATACAATCTGCTCGAAAGAAATATAAATATTGTAAAGGGAAAACTATGCATGTTAAAAGTAGCCACACCTATTCATAAAACCTGAATTACAAAGTAGTAGAACAAATAAAAGCTATGTTGTTATTGATGTCTATTATCACTCACCAGTTCTAGAAAATATGGATGATGCTTTTCAATAGCAAACTGTATTTTTTTTCAAACAGTTATGGCATTTGTTGGAAGACAAATAGTATAAAATGCTCTTTTATACTCTTTTGTCTCTTTTCTTGAGACAAAGTTCTGGGGCATTCAAGCAAATTCCATTTTTCTCATGCACCCTGTTTCAATGGTGGTCGAAATGCTTTGTGAAGGTAATTTGTTGGAGAAGGAAGAATTTAATATTCCATATCTTCTGGATATGGAATATTACTCTATTAAGCTTATTTCATTTTTTTAAATAAATAATTTCTTTAGTACATGGAATGTAATAGACTAGACTAGACTAGACTAGACTAGACTAGACTAGACTAGACTAGACTAGAATAGAATAGAATAGAATAGAATAGAATAGAAGCAGAGCTGGAAGGGACCTTGGAGGTCTTCTAGTCCAGCTTCCTGCTCAAACAGGAGAACCTATACCATTTGAGACAAGTGACTATCTAGTCTCTTCTTAAAAACCTCCAGTGATGGAGCACCCATGATTTCTGAAGGCAACGTGTTCCACTGGTTAATTGTCCTTCGCTGTTAGGAAGTTTCTCCTTAATTCCAGGTTGCTTCTCTCTTTGATCAGTTTCCAACCATTGTTTCCTGTCCTGCCCTCTGGTGCTTTGAAGAATAGTTTGATGCCCTCTTTGTGGCAGCCTCTCAAATACTGGAATACTGCTATCATGTTGCTCCTGTTTCTTCTTTTCTTTAGACTAACCAAACCCACATCCTGCAGCCGTTCTTCATATGTTTTAGTCTCCAGGCCTTTGATCATTTTAGTTGCTCTTCTCTGAACTTTTTCCAAAATTTCAACATTCTTTTTGTAGTATGGTGACCAAAATTGGTTGCAGTATTCCAGGTGTGGTCTCACTAGGGTTTTATAAAGCGGTACTAATACTTCGCGTGATCTTGATTCTATGCCTCTGTTTATATAACCCAGGATTGTATTAGCTTTTTTGGCTGCTGCTGCACATTGCTGGTTCATAGTCAAGTGATAGTCCACTAGGACTCCAAGGTCCCTCTCACAGTTACTTTTTTTGAGTCAGGTCTCACCTAATCTGTAGTTATACCTTTGATTTTTCCTGCCTAAATGTAAAACTTTGCTTTTCTCCACACTGAAACTCATTTTGTTGTATAGGTCCCATTGTTCAAGTTTGTCAAGATCTTTTTGGATCCTGAGCTTGTCTTCTGGGGTGTTGGCTATTCCTGCCAGTTTAGTGTCAACTGCAAATTTGATGAGTTCCCCTTCTATTCCCTCATCTAAGTCATTGATGAAGATATTAGTCATTTATGAAGATAGTAGATGCAACATTCCATGAGTCCAGTGATACATTTGACAAAGTATCTCATGACATTCTAATCAGACTAGTAGTTACAATAAGTATGGGCTCAATTGAATGACAATTAAATGAGTATATAACTGGCTAAAAAAGCATACTTCGATTATACTTGTTAATCATTTTCATTGACCTGGGGTTACATATAAAATGAGGTCCTACAAAGTTCAATCCTCTGCCTCGTACTATTCAGCATTTTTATTAATGACTTGGATAGAGCGCTTATCCAATTTGCAGGTGCCAAAAAATTATGCCCTAGAAAAGAGAAACATAAAAATATCTTATGAGTTTAGAAAAAAAATATTTTTAAATTTAATAGAAAAAATACAGCATTCTTTACTTAGCAAAGTGAAGCCAAATATATATGGAATAAAGGATGCAGCACATCACAAAAAATTGCATCAGTAGTTGATTATTAACTGACTATGAAAAGCAATGTGATTTGGCTGCAAATAATAAAAAATCAGTTTTAGGTTGAATCAAGATAAGAGTATCCAAATTACAGGAAATAATAGTTTTATTTTATTCTATGTAGGCTAGACACCACTTTAAGTATTCTGTCTAATTCTGGGCAACATACTTAAAAAGAAATTCAGAAACTGGAATAGTTCAGAGAAGGAGATAGATCATTCTTATTTACTTTTTTAAAAATTCCAAATTTTGTAAAGGATGCAATTACAAAAAGCCCACAGAGATCATTAATTTTACATAAGAAACATGTAGAGGAATTTATAATTATCAATAGTCATGAAATATAGTTTTTAAAAAGTAATAATGTCCAGTCTTCCTTAACTCTGAAAGAAAAATTCAATCAGTCTTTGCACTGGTGTTTTGTACCATTGAAATAGTTGGCAATAAAATCTTACATGTCATCCTATCATGGGTTACTACTTTTCTAGGATTAAGAAAGTTGCATCATACTTGCTGAAATTCATTGTTGCTGTGCTTGGTTACACAATTTGTATAGATACTGCAAACACTGCTCACAAACTGAGGGCTGAATAACTATTTTGCATGAACTGTAAAAGCTGAAAGCATTTGATATATTTTTAACTGCTGTGTTATTTTAAATATCTCTTATTTTTGTTAAAAGATTTCTGCATCTTACTTTGTATCAGAATATTACTTTTGGGGGGGGGGAGCTGTTTCCTAAGGGGGAAAAATGTCTTGTGAATTGTAAGACAAAAAATTGCAATGTTTTTCCAGAAGCTCAGATTTTGGATTTGTATTGTTGTATATACAGCGGTAAACCTAGTCCCGGATTCTCTGGTTTCCTTAATGGCAGACTGTTTGCTCCCTATATATTTATTCATTTATATTGAGCAACTCTATCAATGTGCCACAGTGATAGTTGAGAAGGGCACGTAATTGTAACTTGTTCCCTTCATTTTTTCAAAACATCTGTCCTAAAGAAATTTAGAGTTAGCAGAATAGATAAGGGCCAACATAAGAGCTTTTTCTTTGATGTGTATTATAATAGCAGGCAAAACAAAATAAAACAACACCCAGATCCTGGTTATCCTAGAGAGCAGAGCACTACACTCAGTAGTACTCAGTTCTTTGGGACTGATTATGGCCTATTGAGGCAGAAAACATGTTTGAGTTCAAACTCTTTGAATTCCTTGTTCCCTCAATAGTGTGTCCAAAAAGAGCATTCAATGGCTCATGTAGCAAAATCACCGCCAGCCTAAATTGTTCCTATTTCTCTTTTGCATATGGCGGACCAGAAACTTTCAACACTCCTCAGTAGCCCCATCATGCTTTGATATGGGTAACATTGCCATAACAGCCTGCATTAGAGAACTTATATTTTATTCTTCTTTTCAGTGTACATAAAAATCCCAGCTTAGTCTGTTTTTGTCTTTTGGATCCTTTGAACTCTTTCAGGCGATTTCTCAAGACTTTCTGTGCTTTGACGGTGCTGTGCATTCACTGTAAAAGCAGTCAAAGCCGTAATGCGCCCACAAGCAAAACTGTGAGTGTCTTAAGGAGAGACCACACAACTCCAGCGAGCATTTGCATATTTTAGCAACTCAAACCAGTGTGAGTCTAAAATTAAAAGAGGACCCCACCTCCTTGATCAGATGGGTTTAATTAAATAACTCTGCCCCTGTCCAGTTTTAGCAAGGCCATTCTCCTACCTGCTAGTTTTTCAAGGGCATTATAAGTCCTGTCATGACATTACCCTGAGAATATGTTTGCACTGCAAAAGAGAGATTGAAGTATAAAGTGCTGATTCAGACACAAAAGTAGACACCCTGAAGTAGCCAACCTTAGGCTCAAAGGGAGCAAGGCCAAAGACGGACTGCTCAGTTCATTTTCCACCTCAGTAGCTGGGGTAATCCAGCCTAGCCAGCTGCTAACAAGATTGGGTCTGAAGTTTACCTCCACAATGAGATAATCAGATTACTAGCCACAAAGATCAAATAATGACCCAGCTTTAGAGCAAGTTCAGTAGGCCCTTGATAGCACTGTGTGGTCCTTGAAACTTGATTAAAAAATTAATGGCTATACTTTGTCTCAATATTTCACATTGGAATTTTAAGTGACTCAATTATTCTTTATAGGCAGAAGCGTCTGACTTTGGATTTTTTTTAAAAAAATATCTCCTTCTCCTGCTCAGTTTATTTATTGATTGATTAAAAAAAATATCCCACGACAGCAATGCAGAAAATATAGGTGATTGGCAAATTGTGCCTGTTAAGCCTTTGTTCTTTTGAGCTGGGTTTTTAAAGGAAGCAGGTTGAGGGTTTAAACTGGTGAGGTTGAAGAATTGTGCTCAACATAATTACTGGGAAGACGGTTACAAAATAGGATCTGTTTCTCCAAACTCCTTTAAAACAAGTAACCAAATCAAACAAACAAAAATTTGAGCCCATCTCTCTTTTGACCAAATCATGCCAGCATGCTACCACTGGGACTAGAATAGGCATTGGTTTCAATGGCAAGCAATGCCATTTGAAAGTTTTACAGATTTGGCTCCTGTATGATAGCGGTTTCAGAAGTAAAGGGATTATTCTGAGAGGCATACAAATGTGATTGTCTCACAGCAGATGGTGCGCACTGCTTCACCTTTGAGAAAAGTTAATTAAGCCAAGCATATTGTGCCCATAGAGAGGAAAATGTAGATGAATATTAAGCAATCAAACTCGGGGTCTCCTTTTTTCATCCCTCTGCAATGGGACACAGAATCCCATTGAAAAAAGAATTATGTACAGAATCAAATTAATTCACAACCAACTTTACTCTCTTCCCACGTTTTAACAGGGGTGCACACCAGGCCCTTCAGAAGTTTTGTCCGCAATCAATGGGCCACACTGCTGTGTCCACTAAATTAAATGAATCAGTGCAGAAAAATCTCTTGTGAGATATTAAAAGGGTGAAAGACTGTTTAATTCAAATCCTTCCGTAGGCTTTTCACAGTCTCCTTTTAAATGGTACAGTATTAAAAAAAACTTTTTTAAAAAAAATCTCAGAGCAAATCACTAAACAGACACAATTACCCTCTTGTTAATAAAAATGAACACTTCAGCCTCATTTTCAAAAGCTGGCTTAAGTTTTGGTTTCTGTTTACTGTTAATTCTGCTAATAGAACATTAAATTGGAATGCAGTAATTGCTGGTGAGGTGTTAGAGTAAAAACAAATCAATTAGCACAGTTAATTGTTCTATATGAATATACAACTTTCCTTGACAAAGAATAAAACACGAATGCTTTCTACTATTGATTTTTAAATGGTTTTTAAAATTAATTGTTGGTTATGAAAGATCATATTAATTTGTGGTGAAGCCTGGAAGCCAAGTGGAGCATCAGTTTTATATCTATTAACTGGACCTTTTTGTTCTAAAATGTAGCTACTAGTCAAATAGTTATGGAAGGAGCTAACATTTGACAGAATTTTCTTCTTGGTGAAGATGTATCACTTGAGAATTGTCTAAAAGGAACACAAATGACTTAAAGGAAACTTTTTTCCCATTATTTCAACACAATGGTTTGATTATAAAGCAGACTGGGGAGACCTGTAGATTCCAGATGCTGCTGTCCTGCAAATAGGGATATAAAAAAATTAATAAAACTCAAATCCTTCTGGGAATGCTTTTCAAGTACAAGAATGTGAGCCACTAAAGTGGAATCCATCACGCAGAAATGGATCTGCTATAGGATATCCCAAAGTCTTTCTTCATTCGAAAATTGCACAGAAAAGCCCATATATTTGGAGAGATTCTAGAAGAAGAAATACAGTTATCAACAAGATATAAATTTGGAAAATATGTAGGAAAAATAGGTATATGTTTGGGAAAGTTGTGTACACAAAGAAACACATTGCTTATGGAGTACTGAATAAAAATATGTGCATATCAAGAAATGCTATTCATTTATTTACTTATTTATCAAATTTATACCATTGCAATCACCAGATCCTTGATACATCACAATACATAAGAGCAAAAACAAGCATTTAAAATTAAACAACCAGAAGCACCAAAACATCTAAAAGTCTAACACCATATAACCATAAATAATAACAATATCAAACTAACAATGTTATAATAGGTTGTCTGATAGGACTCAAGTTTTTAAACATATTCAGAAGGCCAGACCAGTTAGGAAAAAGTATATATTACAGAAAGCTATGTACTGTATAAAATTTGAACTTTAGGGACAATCACATATAATAATGGTTGAATTTTTCATTTCAAGAAAAATAGTCCACAGAAAACTTGTACTTCAGCATATGTTTGGCTAACACACACCCTATTTAGACTAATTCACACATCCTAACCTGCAACTTCAGAGGTTAATAGCAGGGTACTATATTGCCTGGAGCTAATGGGGTAGAGTTCAGTCACATCTGAAGGACTATGGATTCCCCATTCCTGGCATATATATTCAGTAGGCTGACTGGAGAATTCTGAGAGTTGAAGTCCACGTGGTTTAAGTTGCTATGTTTGAGAAACACTGGATTACAAGAACTGCCTGATTTTCTTTCCATTTACATCAGTGAACTAGTACTTTATTAAAAAAAAGTCACAAAGTGGGAGCATACTTTACACATGAAAAGGAGTATATAAATGGTTGCTTTTCAGCATTTATGGGCCTCTTGTCATTATTATTGGCAGTGATCAAGCGTCACCCTCAGTTTACTTTAAGTTGGTAACTTTTAAAAAATAATAACAGAAAATGAAAAAAGGATCGAAACACCAAGATACATACATTGCTTTTTTTTTTGTTAAAGTCCTTAACACAGGGTTGCCCAACCCCCGGGCCATGGACTGGTACCAGTCTGCAGCCTGACAGGAACCAGGCCGTACAAGCAAGTGAAAAACCCCATTCATGCATGCATGGGATCCACATCTTGCCAGTCTGCGGAAAAAAGCACTCTCCATGGAACGGTCCCTGCCTCCAAAAAGTTTGGGGGCTGCTGTCTTAAAAGATATATTTTTTCTGTTGTATTTTTTTATTTAAAGTGTACTTTGTCAGCAGTAAACAATTACAATTCTATGTATATCTAATGCAAATATTATGCAAGTATGTATGTGTGTATATATACCTATACATACATACATATACACACATATATATACACACACACACATACTTGCATAATATTTATTTACAATACATTTCTAATACAATACATTTATATAATTATTGTGCATTGTTTCAATCTATTGTGTTTTGTATAAATGAAACCCATATTTCATTATATTTATCCATGCAAAGTCTATGTCAGAGGTAGGGAACCTTGGCTCTTTTATGACTCGTGGACTTCAACTCCCAGAATTCCTGAGCCAGCCATGCTATGTCGATAGTCTATCGTAGTCGATGGTCTATGTCGATAGGCAATCTGCACATGGGTGGCAAATGTTATACATCTTCAGTCCATTGAGTAAATAAGGCCATATGTTTATCTTGCCAATGTTGCAATATCAATTTTTTGGCCATAGTAAGTGCATATAGAAGCCATTTACATTGTTCAGTTTTTAAATTCCACGTTCTAAGTATATAATTCAAAAGAATATTATTCTCCGAAAATGTTAGCTTTTGTCACACAGTCACATTTATCTCGCCCACTACTTTTCTCCTGAAATTTAGTAATTATAAGTAATAGTATAATAGTAATTATAGGACATTGTAAAAACATGTGTTTTAAAGAAGCCTTGTTCTTATTGCATCTCCAACAAAATTAAATCTGCAACTAACCTAATGCCTGCTGCTTGCCTGTTTTTAATAAACCCCTGCTTGATCATTCTTAATAACAAACAGTATCATAATTCTCTGTGATCTTAGCTCTGCTACTTGTACACAGGTGGCCTGGGTGAGAGTGGAGAAGTAGATCCAAGCAATAATCAGTACTTCTTCATAGGAAGGAGAAATGCAAGCAGCATTAGAATGAGCCTAATCCTTACTAGTATTAGACAATTATCATCCTGTCTTCAGCCTACCATTTTTGTAAAAGGATATTAAGAAAGTAATGGGGTAACAGACACCTTTGGAGGATACAAATTTCTTGAGCCTTGGCTGCCTAGGCCTAGTCATTGGACACAATTCTCACTGGTTCCTCTCAGAGATGACTTGTGGTAGGATTTGAATAGAGAGAACACAACCCATTCTTGTCCTACTGGATCTCTTACCAGTATTGGCAACCATAGGCTGAGAGCCAGAGGCACATATTTATAATGGCTCTACTTGTTCCTTAATGACAGATCTAATTGGTGATTGCTGGAGGGAATGTTCAAGCCCATCATGGTTTGTCCCAGGTTTTGTCGTCTCCATCATTCCAATTAATGTTCCCATGAAGTTCCTCAGAAAAGCTCTCTTGATCGTGATTTCATGGCCTCTGTGACAATAATGGACCTGTCAGATCTACCTGATCTGATCTTTATTTTGGAACAGAACAGATATGAACTGCAAATGGATGAACATGAATTTGTCCTTTGTTGTGGTTGCATCACTTTACGTGGACTTAGACCTCTGTTTTATCAGTTTGGTCTGGTTCAGGTCCGTAATGAATCCACATGGTTTCTAAAAGATACTGGACATTTCCCCAAAAATCTGTCAGGATATTCTATCTTGTGCTTGGTCTACCTCTGGAACTTGAAGGCAGCCTTAGCACTGGATAAAATTGGCGTTGCATGATCTTTCACCAATTAATAAAATTAAATGTTTTTTTTATTAGAGCGCTTCTTCATTTACCAATTTATCAATTTAAAAGGATCTCTAATAGCCCCACTTGTGTCTTTTTATGTTTTAATTTGTGGGTTTGTGTCTTTAGTGGGTGCTACCTAATATGGGGCCAATTCCAAATCTGCCGTGCATTTCCAATACAATGTCAAAAGCCCAATATGCACTGAATGTTAGAAAAGCCTCTGCATCTTTATAGCAACCTCATCATTATTAAATAATTATAATGTTGGATCTTACAGTACTTGGCTGCCACCTTTCCTCATGTACAAAGATTTTTTTTTCTTTCAAAGAAGATAGTAGCCTGGCTTATTGCTGGGAAAACCATGATATATATATATAATAGAATATTAACTATGTCTTTGAAATGTAGAAGTTTGGCTTTGTGATGTCTTAACTTATTTTCCTTCAAGCAACCTTCCAGTGAAAGAAAGGTTCAGGGAACCATAAAATCAAACCTCACAAAATCTGTAGTATTTCCAGGGCCTTTAAAATTTTTTGTAATAACTGATTATTTTACGTTGGGTGATTTAAAAAAGAGAAGAACATTTAGGTCATTTTAATATGACTAACACCAGAATCTAAATGTCATAATGATGACCTTATCTTTACCTATTTATAGCTTTGCTTTTTAGGTTCAGAACAGGGGTGGATGACAATTAAAGCCTACAGATAATTCAAACTCCTGCACTGCCAACATGTGACAATGGTATTTTATTTTATTATAAGAATCGACACCATGAAGGACAACTAGCTATGGTCAACTTGCCGTGGCCATCTTGCCGTGGCCATCTTGCCATGGGACAACTCACTGCAGGATAAGAATTACACTAATATCAAAGAAATGGTGGAACAGAATCGTTGAAAAAAGGATGCCAAAGGAGAGACAAAATGAAATGTGAATGACATAAATTAAAATATTTTTTAATTATTTAAAAAAAAATTAAATTGAATCATCCTGTCATGACCTGGCCATGGCGAGTTGTCCCACTGCGAGTTGGCCATGGCAAGTTGTCCCACTCCACAACGAAGGACAGCAGGTGAAATGCTTGTCAAACGGACATGTGGATAGAAATAAAAAAGGATACACCAGTGGTGGCGAACCTATGGCACGGGTACCAGAGGCGGCAATCAGAGCCCTCTCTCTGGGTACACGTGCCATTGCCCCAGCCTTGCCTCCCCCCATGATCCCCTCCTCTCCAGCAGCCCCCCTGAAGGAGAGACGCCCCCAAGAGTGGCCCACACGGAGCAGCGCAGCCAAGGACACGGCAGCCAGGCAGCGTAGACAAGACTCTGCCCTCACACCCCATCATCAGTTGATGCTGCAGGGCGTGGGCAGAGGGTGTGGCCACCATAGCGCTGCTGGGCTGCCTGGGCCATCTGCGGCAGGCCCTGGAGGCGGTGAGTGGTCCTATGGGTAGGCGGGATGGGGGGCAGAGCAGGGGCAGGCAGGGGGGTGGAGCGGGGGCAGGGCCAGTTTTTGGGCACTCGGTCTCTAAAAGGTTCACCATCACTGGGATATACTGTAGCTGAAATGGGTGGGTGAATCGCTCCTTGATTTCTTTTCCTAGCCAGTTTTGCCCTGCATTTAAGGATCATTCTGGGAGATACCATCCCCCATCCACTGGATGAACCAATGGAAGGGTCAGTGGTCTGACAGAATATGAGATCATTTTATGAATATCTCCAACTGGAAAAGCAGATGCTTTTCTTTTGACACCAAAGTAAGTTGTTTCTGCTATAACCCAAAGAACATGTACTCGATACTACCACCATCCCATTTGTTCTTCTCCCCAAAAGCACCGTTTCAGGGCAGAGCTTCCCTAAAGTTGAACATGTTATTATTTTGCAGTTATTTGGTTCAGACTCCCTGTCCATTTCAATGAGTCTCACATCTACCTTTACTTTCTTCTTTTCACCCTTCTCAACTGCCTCCATGCAATGTAAGCAAAATAAAAAAAAAGTTCATATATAGGTAGTCCTTAACTTATGATCACAATTGGGACTAGACTTCCATTACTAAGACATGTGGTCATTAAGTGAGTTGAGCTCAATTTTACAACCTTTTTGCTGCAGTCATTAAGCAAATCCAGTTTCCCCCATTGACCTTGCTTGTTGGGATCCCCCTTGGTTGCCTCTTATAAATGGCAATCGTGTGACTACAATCGATGTTGCAGCCATTGTAAATGTATGCCAGTTGCCTATCAACCAAATTTCGATCATGTAATCATGAAGGTGCTATAACGGTCATAAATATGAGGATTGGTCGTAAGTCACTTTTTCAGTTCAGTCATAACTTCAAACAGTTGCTATTTGAAAGATCATAAGTCGAGGACTACCTATAATCGTCAAATGATATTGGTCTCCAGGTTCACTGTCTTATTCTGCATGTAATATATCCTTGCATGGCTAGCATTAATTGCCATATTCATTCTAATGATTCTAACTAGTCACTTCAAAGTCACTTAGAACCTGAAATCATTTGTGCTTAGCCAAGTCTGATTTAATGTGACCCAAGGAGATCTTATTTCAAACTTTTATTGGTTTATCAAAATATAAAATACAATACATATATCAAATTTATAAAAATTCATCCTAACTAAGTCCTTATATTTAAGCCACTTCCTCCAGTTGATCTTTATAAAATGAAATCTTTTTCTTCTCAGGAGTGTCTATCAAGTCCCTTTTCTTCAAGAAATTCTCAGCCTTATTTATATCCATGAAAAAAATAGCCTGTTAGACATTGTAGTCTCAAAGATGGTGTATAGCTTCAAAAAGGAGTGATAAACTGTAACTAAAAAGAGCCTCTTTTAGCTAATAGAGATAATAGTCTCATGATTTGATTAAGAAATGAAGGGCATAGCTTATTGTCCGTTTGAAAAATAAATTCTGAAATGGCTGTTTTATCCAACAATGATGTGATTTCAACAACGTAATTTCAGCTCTGGCTTCAGCTCCAGCTATTTTGAAGCACAGCT
Organism: Protobothrops mucrosquamatus; assembly: GCF_001527695.2. Lineage (NCBI taxonomy): Eukaryota > Metazoa > Chordata > Lepidosauria > Squamata > Viperidae > Protobothrops > Protobothrops mucrosquamatus. The sequence continues at coordinate 136,896 of NW_015387195.1, read as the reverse complement.
TCTAAAACTGCTTGCAGACGGTTGCTGTTATCGGAGGATCTTGAGGGATGATTCTGGGACTCTCCTTAATCCAGGAGGGCCAAATAAATAAAAGGAAGCCTGTTCCTTCTGCTGTTAAGTTGGAAAAAACGACAGTCCAAAGAGAGGGATTCTCTGGGTGTGTCAGGTGCTGGCCAAGTCTTCACAGGAAGTGTGATTCAAGGAGATCTCAAGTGTATTGCAGAAACTAGTCATATGGAGATATCAACATGCGATTGATAGACAATAGTAACTTTTTATTTTATCATTTCTTGATATTTTAATCTCACTTCATCTGAAGCAAACCACTGTTTTTGTGGATGGAGAGGATCTTCATTTGTGTTCCTATTGTATTATTATTATTATTATTATTAATTTGATTTATATACCGCCCTTCTCCCGAAGGACTCAGGGCGGTGCACAGCATATTAAAAACAAGTAACAATAAAATACCAAAATAAAATTAATAAATACCAAAATAAAAACCCCTCTAAGACCAAATTAAAAGCCAAATATTAGTAGCTGTGTCGTAATTAAAATTATATTAAAA
>NW_015387195.1:130665-135528 GCF_001527695.2 Protobothrops mucrosquamatus | reverse complement strand
GAAGGTTGGAGACTGGACGATAATTGGCCAGCTCATCTGGGTCCAGGGAAGGCTTCTTGAGGAGGGGCCTCACGACGGCCTCCTTAAGGGCCGCAGGAAAGGCACCCTCCTGCAAGGAAGCGTTAACAATCCCCTGGAGCCAATTTGTAAGTCAATTTATTTATTTAGAGTATCTATATGACCGCCCACTCACTTTCAATAATTCTAGGTGGCTTACAAAAAATAAAAAAATCCAATATATGAAGAGTAAAAATAATACCTTCCCTCCAATTTCATTAGCTTGTTCTTACTACAGCATAAAACATAATCAAACTGGTGATTCAGAAAACTGTGGAATGTTATATGAGTTTAATACTAGCTAGTAGATAAGATTTCAGATCCATCTCACATGAAATCAGAATAACGGATTTCATGTACTCTATATCACAAACTTTAAAGAAGACGAAATTCATATACAGAATCATATATTTGGTCCATCTGTTTTGTTGACAAACAAGTTTGTAGGGTTTCAAATAGTTGACTTTCTCTGCATTATTGAAAATGCCCATGTTTGAATTTGGAAGGTTCATATTGACTGATTGATTGCCTGTCTCTTTCAACTATAGGATTGTCTGCTTTTTCAAATCTGGCACTATCACAATTCTGTGTTTCTTGCCCATAGCATTTCTATACTCACTACTTTTGCCTTACTTAATTCTTAACTTTTTTCTCTAAGATCTGTTATATATCGTTTGGTTCTATTAGTAAGCTAGCAAGACACATGCATTTCTGGCCTTTCTGCTCCTCAGTTTCTGGAGAATCTGTTCTATAAGCATCCTCTTTCTGATAGATAGATAGATAGATAGATAGATAGATAGATAGATAGATAGATAGATAGATAGATAGATAGATAGATAGATAGATAGATAGATAGATAGATAGATAGAGGGACAGACCAACTCACTATGCGCCACCCAACTGGGAAGTAGTACTTTTGTTGACCTTTTTTGCTCATTAGTCTCCATATAGTAAACCAGGGGTCCCCAACGTCTGGGCCGCGGCCCATTCAGAATTTGGCCATGGGATTGGCTGGCAGGAGTGCACATGTGTAGCTTAACTAGTGAGAGTGGCGGGCTGGTGGGCAATCACGCGCATGCACACCTGCCTGCCACCCGCACAAGTTGAGGTGCACATATGCATGCTGGCCTGCCACTTGCGCAAGGGCTGCATGTGCGCACGTGCAGCGGTCCACCACTCACACAGCCCAGTTCCCCTTTCCACCCCATAGCCGGGGACCTCTGTAGTAAACAATTTTTCTTAATATAGTTCTAATTTCTTTTGTAGAGTCAAAATTCCCAGCCAGACCATATAGACTGGGAATTCTGGAAAAGACTTTCCAACATAGTTGGGGGACAGCAGGCTGGAGAAACCTTTGATTTTTTATAAATTCAGTCTTCTAGGTCAATTAAAAACTTCTAGGTGCCATCTACTTTAAACAATAACACTTGTAGTTTTAATCAAACAAAAAATAAAGAAAAAAAGATGACTGCTAGAGTGCATTCTCTCTTTCTTGCTACTTCCCCATTGTTCATGTTGATGAAGCAAAAAGAAGAAACTAAGTGTACATATACGGTACAACAAACAAAGGAATCAATTTATAGGCTTTCTGCACCTTATTGACAGCTATTGAACTAGCTTGCTAGATGAAATGCTTTATTTTTTATTTTTTTAATATTCTTCTATCTATAATTCTGACCTGTGACTGAAATAAAAATTCTGTTCTTAAAATGCTGCTGGGTATTATGCTGTAATAATACAGAAATCAACAACCTTATTTTTTAAGTTAGCGTTTGGTGCTATGACTGTTAACAGAGTCATCAGAAGAGACAGATCTGGAATCTTTAGTCCTTTTTCCTCTTCATGTTTGGGTATTTTGCAGATCAGCTGAAAATGGTACCACTGAATTTTAGAGGTGTGATCTTGGAGGCTCCAGGACTTTGGGGGCTCAAAGTGCCCAGCATCCCAGTTACTCATTGTTACAAAAATGTGCATAGGGAGGGACTACCTCTTCCCAATTTCATCTGCCCATCCCATCAAATCCAACAGAATAGGTATTTTATCGGTTTTGTTGTCTAGGGAGCTAGGCAGTGGGTCTTATCTGCTGTGGCACCCACACTGAGGAATCTTCTCCCCCAGAGATGAGGTCAGCTTCATTACTCCTGAACTTTTGAAAGTCTCTCAAGATCTGGTTATGCCAACAGGCTTGAGGACCCCAGTGGACAACTGAACTTATGCAGTTGCTCTGATAATATTAACATTTCTCTGCCTGTTATTCTCTTTTCCTGATTTATAGTTTTATTTATTATTTTCAAATAATAACTGTTATATATATATTGTTTTATTGTATCATTGTGTAATACCCAGAGTCATTTTCCATGAGACAGATGGCTATATAAATTTGATGAATAAATAAATATATAAATTAACCTTCCATGTGGTTACATGAGGTCCTGTAACTAGCATAGCAGGGGTACAGGCGGGGTATAAATTTAATAAAAACCTAAAACCTAAACAGTCATTGAATAGAGCAGTGGTTCTCAACCTGTGGGTCGGGACCCCTTTGGGGGTCGAACGACCCTTTCACAGGGGTCGCCTAAGACCCTCAGAAAACACATATTTCCAATGGTCTTAGGAACTGAGACACCCCTCCTCTTCCTCCTCCCCTTCTTCCTCCTGCTGCCCCCCAGGCGGCTCGGGCGGGTGCCGGGACAAGAAGGGTGCCTGGGGGGGAGCAGCCAGGCTGGTGGAGGGGCTGGCAGGGGTTGCACGGCACCAGCCCCCACTGTGGCTCCAACCAGGCTGGGCGGAGCTGGCGGAACGGCCTTCCTGCCCCCCTCCCTGGCCAGCTGGGTTGGGGGTCACCACAACATGAGGAACTGTATTAAAGGGTCACGACATTAGGAAGGTTGAGAACCACTGGAATAGAGGGAGTCCCTCTTTCTGACAACTAGTCCATGACAAGACCAAAGATATTACTCCTGGGTTGGGGAAGCATTTCCCCAAAGATCAATTATAGGGGAACAATGGCCAAAGATAGTTTATCTCCATCATCTGCTCATGTAGTGGAAGTACTGGCTCAAGTGAAGGGACCCCAACTACAGTAAATAAAGAGGCATTCTGGCTTAGAATCCATTCAGGGGAAGAAATATCTAAGATCAAATATCTATAGATCAAAACCTTAGGTCTATATCTGCTATTCCCTAGGGAACACAGACAATCTGATGGGATTCTTATAGTATTGATGACAACAATAAAATATTTACTTGGGTTTATCCATGAGTTGTTTTGGCTGTTTACAGCTGACAGCTTCTGAGGATCCCATCTGGTTTGATTCTGTCAGAAACTAATTACTATACCAAGAAGTGCCTTGCCCAGATCCTGCAGTGCTAGTCTTAGTGGTAAACTCATAGGAAGGTCAAGGGGGCCAAAGGAGAAAAAAAATTGGACCCTGTGCATGCCTCTACCTATTCTTAGGATAGTATAGCCACCATGATTTTGTATGGTGCTGTCTGTTATACCACCATCCAAAACTCATGAGGACAAAAATTAGGGGTCAGGAATGTCCTTCCTTTCTCATTTCATATATAAAGCCACCTCATTGGTCACTGTGGAATATCATGATGTGATTGCCTTGCACACGGTTGAAGATATGGCTGTTGAAAATGCAATATTCAATTCAGGGAACAACTATGGAACTTCAATTTTCTTCAATAATACAAAAAACAAGAACCGCCTGAAGGAAGCATTCAGTAAATGTTACCTTGGAAAGTAATGACATGTGATTTGAGGTCGTACACAATCTATCTCCTTTTCACTTCAGTTTCTTTACAAACCTATCCTGCATTTGTCCTCTCTTTGTATCTGTATAATGATGTAGGTACAGCTACAGGGCTAACCCTTTCAAATTCTTCCCTCCTGTTGTCTTTGGCAAATGTGTCGGCAGATGCTCTGGGGTTACATCAGTGGAAGCTGATGTGACACAGTTGCCGAAGAGAAAAAGACAATATAGTTTTCACTTGTGAGCATATTCGAGAGATGCTTGCTTTGATGAGATGCAGTCATAGAGTTTCGGTACTTGAATCTGGAAGCTTTTCATGCCCTTTGACTGTCTCTACTTCTCTCAAAGTTGCTCACGATAGTTAATGCACTGATTTACCACTCAGAAAGAAGTAAGCTATAATTGTGCAACTTTTGGAAAGTTACTGAGGCTGTTTTTTTTAAAAAAAATAGTTGAGCACTTGTACAATAAATAAATAAATAAAAATGGAACATGAAAGAAGAAAGGATCTTGAGCAATTATTATTATTATTATTATTATTACTTTAATTTATACCCCGCCCTTCTCCCGAGGGACTCAGGGCGGCTTACAGGTAAATAAAAACAGAGCTATACAATAAATATTTAATAATATTTATTGTATAACTCAGTTAATAATAAAATAACCATTAATGTAAACCAGATTTTTTTTTGGTCTTTGATTGTATTAGACCTTCAGCATGGGCAATGGTGAAATAACCCGGACATTGTTTTACTTCATATTGAATAGACCAGGGGTAGGCAACCTTGGCTCTTTTATGACTCATGGACTTCAACTCCCAGAATTCCCGAGTCAGCATAGCTGACTCGGGAATTCTGGGAGTTGAAGTCCATGAGTCATAAAAGAGCCGAGGTTGCCTACCCCTGGGATAGACCATAGGAACATGATCTCAGCTAAAGACTGGCAGAACTCGGGCAAATTCTGAATATTTTGGAAGTAAATTGGTATATACTAGCTTTTGTGATGGTTTAGTGACTTGTTTTGATTGAACATTTTTGAAGAAAATT
>NW_015387195.1:128872-130165 GCF_001527695.2 Protobothrops mucrosquamatus | reverse complement strand
GGGAATTCTGGGAGTTGAAGTCCATGAGTCATAAAAGAGCCGAGGTTGCCTACCCCTGGGATAGACCATAGGAACATGATCTCAGCTAAAGACTGGCAGAACTCGGGCAAATTCTGAATATTTTGGAAGTAAATTGGTATATACTAGCTTTTGTGATGGTTTAGTGACTTGTTTTGATTGAACATTTTTGAAGAAAATTAAGAACTCTGGCAATTCACAATTGAAAGCACAGTTCTGCTGCCTTCTAAGGATCCTCAAAACTGTTGCCTTTTCTCACTGCCTCATCACATTAAAATGCCACTTAGATCTTAAGAATACTAACAACAGCTCTGGTAATACCAATGAGAAGATTCTATGGATGATCATAATCCACTCTGCAAATGTTAGCAAGTGTTCTGATTAGCTGCATGGATGATGACAGAGTTCTCTCCAATTGGCACCTAGAGATGCTGCTAAGAGATTCAGAGCCAAAAATGTTTGTAGTAGCCATCAAGTCAGTATACAACAAATCTCAAAGAAAATCATTTAAAAAAAACCATGAAAAATAGTGCTGAACAGCTCCATACCAGCAACTTTAATATCTATTAAGGGACAGGATGACTTCTGCCTGCCAGGGGAAAAATTAAATTAGAATTCAGAGATAAGAGAAATCTTGATCAATAATATCCATGGTGACAGTTTGTTTTGCATTTTCTATTAAACTTTTCTTTAGCCACAAAACTGCATTAAAGCTTTTATGAAAATTTCTAAAACACCATCAATACTCCAGTTCTTGAATATTTAAAATAACAAGTCACCTAAAAATCATCATGGGTTATATGGCCATAGTTGTAATATGGAACTCAATGCAGTACTTGTAAAATCTAGGCTAACTGGTTTAAAACATATGTGCCTTTGTTTGCCTATAGCAAACTATACCTTTCCACCCTTTTAAGAAATACTATCTACTGTAAGGAACTTTAGGCTCACTGTTTAATAATGCCCTTATAAAGTTGTGGGGCAGTCCATTTCAAATACAGCTCCAAAGGTACATTCAGTCTAGTTGTTTGTACGAAAGTGTACAAACACTTGTGTCTTTCCAAACAGATTTGGGGTATTATTATTATTATTATTATTATTATTATTATTAATTGCATTTATATCCCGCCCTTCTCCTTTCGGACTCAGGGCGGCTGACAAATGATAAAAAGCTAACATATTACACCTAGTTAAAATTTAATTAAAACGAAATATTTGAGAATGTCCAATTTAAAAGTAATTAAAACCCCTATAAAATCCCCTAGGCCAGTCCCG
>NW_015387195.1:107904-128709 GCF_001527695.2 Protobothrops mucrosquamatus | reverse complement strand
ATCATTAACCAACGTGACCAATGCCGTTTCCGTGCTGTAACCCGGCCTGAAGCCCGACTGGAGGGGGTCCAGATAGACTGTTTCCTCCAGGTGCCGAGGAAACTGCTGTGCAACCACACTCTCAACAACCTTCGCCACAAAGCGGAGGTTGGAGACTGGGCGATAGTTAGCCAATACATCTGGGTTCAAGGAAGGCTTCAAGGGTTCAAGGAAGGTATATGTGTATGTGGGGTTGAAGAAAGCAAGGAACATTCCACTCCATAAGAGTGCCTGGAGATATCGTAGTCTATTTGAGCTATATTGATAATTTATAACTGCATATTATAACTTTTCTAATCTGAGCATAAATAAAACAATATTGCTGCAGGGTGATAGTGATATAACAATGAAGAATTTTGCAAGACTTATACTAAAACCAAAATTTTCAGTGAGCTTTCCTCGTCTGACCTCTTGAGTATTAGGGCTAATGAGCTGTCTACTGTGTCTGTTTTGAGGTCTCCACCTTGGCCCCTTGCTATTGAGAGATTTTCCTTAAAATCTTGGTAGCAATTCTCTTGCAGTTTCATTTTAAGGTTATAATTACGGTACACTTTTAATGATACCTATCATTTCTTGGTTCGTATATGAAGTCATAAAAATTATTGATTTTCAACCAAGTTAATTAAGAATCTTTAACACAGACCTTGGCAGCAAAGATTAAAAAAGTGGTTCTGTTTCTGTGCCTAACAAAGGTTAATTTTGGCATGTAATTAACTCATCATCCAGCAGATGACTTTATGCGTTTATTCACACATAAGATTTTAGAGAAAGCAGGGAACATTTTAAAATAGCTGGGTAGTGAAAGTGATCCTGCTGCACTAATAAGCAAATATCTTTTTTTATAAAATTAAAATAGAGTAGCGAATCACATTGAAAAGAAAGAAATCTAAATCTATGGTTATCTAAAAAAATCTGTTTTAGATACAGTAACCATAAAACAATCTTCTGAAGAATATATGGACCAAGGGAATATGGTCCAACAGAATTGGAAATTATACCTCCTATTTTGATTATACAGTAGCAAAGTTATGAATAATTATTATTTTATAAACTAAATATGGGGGGAAATTCCAAATCCTCCCAAAATCTGAACTAATTAAAAGATTAGTTTTTATCTTTCCCTTTTTTATTTCTAAGTGTCAAGATGAATTTTTTATATATATAAAATATGTCTTTAGACAGACCAGGTATCTTAAAATTATTTGGCCCTATTGGCTGACTTTTGGGGGCAATGCTAAATGGAAGGCATGACAGAAAACAGAAAAGTAATCTGCCCCTTAAACAGAATGCTAGCCATAAGCTTGAAGCCAAAATATCAAACCACATATTTGGGTAGCAGAAGAAATAGCAGAATCTATTTAAAAAGTTAAAAGAGGGATCAGCCTAGAATCCCCACAATCTGCCACAAACAGACTAAGCCCAACCCCCCCTTGAATTCCAGTTTACCCTTATCTAACTCCAAGCAGGTGTTAACTGTTAGTTGAAAAGTTTCCTTTGCATAGGAGTTTTAGCAATAAATCAGTTTAATTGGACCTTCATGTCCCATTGGGCCATGTCTTTCTTGCCTGACAATTTGCCCCCTCATAGTATGGCAAAAATATCATGTCACAGAAGACAAGACAATTAATTTCTCCACATCATATCTGAAATTAATACATTGCCTCAAATTAAAGTTGCATGAAAATGCCTACTTTTGAGTGAGATATAAGATTTATAACTCAACAGAACACACCTATAATGAAACATTTTCAGTATTAACATGCCAGGCAGTTTCCCATTGTAATCTTTTTCCACAGGGTAGTACTGTGCCATAGGATTGCTTGTCCTTCACTAATTTCAGCATCCATTTATTCCTAAAATGATAATTAGTGTTGTCTGTTCTTCTTTGTCTAATTTAACATGGAGAATAATTCACTGGACACATCTGAACAGCATCTGGCCTAATCATTTATTTCAGTGTGGGGCAACAGAACTCATACATTGCCATCCCCTGTTGCTTTCCTAGGTAGCATTGCTTCAATATACTTACACTGAGAGCTGTGTTCAAGAAATCCTTAGGATTTAAGAATAACAGAATATAAGGATCCTTGAGATTGGCCTTGCCTCCAAACCTCATTAGAATAGAAGATCATCCACTAATCAATTTTCTCACAATTCATTAGTCAAAACATACATGCTAAATGAACTTTCAATCTACCCCATTCCCTTTTGCCACTAAACTCACTCACAAATCTCCTCCTCAGCCTCAGACTGTCCATGCACACACATCTCTGAACTTTCTGTTATCAGTTACATGTTCACATCCATTCTTTCTCTTTTCTTCATCTGCATACATCTGAGATTAGCAGTACAGAAATGTATCACAGTTAGTAGGATCCTGCATGCAGATGATGAACATTTGTGAGAGTTGATTCAGATTGGGGAAAAAATAATGTGTTTGTTTGAAGTGCCCACGTCATTGTGTAAAGTTGTACATTCAGAGCAATTGCCTAAAAAAACTAGTTAACCTCTGCATACATATTTGGGTGCAAAACAATCAGTCCCATGATCACACATTCACGTGAATCTGCACACATGCATTCATATACTAAATAAAACTCCTTTACCTCCTCCTCTTTTTCTACCCCCCCCCCAAAAAAACCCCTAACTACATCTGGAAATGTCATAACACCTGATTAAAAATACCTTATCAGTTTTGACAGGATATAATAAAACATGTCAGTAATATTCTTACATTACTATTTTCTGCTTATTTTCTTTTCTCAGCCTCAGAACTACTTTGGTTGATACAGTATAGTCTATTATAGTCTACGTGGTTTATTCACATACTCTGCTAACTGAAAATCTATATAGCTTCTGACAAGTGGTAGCTATTGCTTGTTACATGTACAGTAATTCTGACAGATCCATGTTGTAGGATTGAAGCAAAGGGCTTGTTGTTTCCTCAAATGAAAAAAAAAAATACTCATAGAAGCAAGACTGAAGGCTTTGGCCGAAGCAAGCATTGCAAAAGCACATGGGATGAAAATCACAATTATAATAAATTGTGAGGTTAGGCACATGGAACACAAGAGTTTTCTAAACAGAACATCTGATATGAAAATGTTCAATTCCATTGTTAAATTCCAGCTCATCCTTATCACTTGAGCATAAACTTTAACATAAGTTGTTCTTCCATCCTTAGTCCCACCAAACCCTGGCAATTTGTGAAAAACTTTCCTGCAAACAGATTCTGAGACACTGACAAACCGAATCCTCATTAAAACCAAGAAAGGTTAAGGGGGAAAAATAACCTATTTAAAATGAGGTAGCCCACCCAGACTTAGAGCTGTAAATTGACAATAGGATTTATATAAATCCATAATTGTATCTTTTTACCTGCGGTTAGGCTAGTTAATGATGAAAAAAGTGCAAAGCTTATTGTAAGGTTTTAATGAGGATTTTTCTCTCTTTCCTTCTCTTTCTTTCTATCTTTCTTTCTCTCCTTTTTGCAGGGTTAAAAAAAAATCACTAAATTAAATTTCTGCCAATTTTCTCCATTGCAAATTGAGCACCACCCTGTGAGCAAAACACCCCACCAAGTACCTTGAATCAGTTACAGCTAAATGTGTAAGTCAGCGTGTGCCGTAGCCTTTAGTCATGAAGAATATATTAGATTTTAAAAATAAATGGCTTTCTGCTGAGTCTTCATTGCAGTGGCTTTCTGACTTTTAATTAAATTTTCAGTACTTGTGGGTGCTTCTTCATGTACTCTGGTCATAGATCTCACAACGTATGTATCATTATGTGCCAAGAAAAGAAACTAAATTGAAGATTATTAAGCTTGTTCACTTCTTTGTCATTTACTAGTAAGATGCCTAGGAAATTCATTCTCCTATTATAAGGGCTATATATATATATAGCATTTACTCTTCTGTTGCATTTGAAAAGAGTGAAACAGGCACTTCTAAAGAGGATGCAATTATCTGGCTGCTCTAAACTGTTAAATGATATACATTATGCATTTATGACCTATTTCTTTGATGTTAAATTAATTTAGTGTAAATTAACAAAATTGGTCTGCACTATTAATACAAAGTGGAAAAGGGAAATAACTGTAAGCATCTTTACATTCAACAGTACTGAAAATATGCAGTTTTTTTCATGTAACATAAACATGGTATACTTTATTAAGAAAAAACAGTAATCAAAATAATTTAAGCAGTTGAACTGATATGGAGAACTAATGAATAGAATTATAAAGTATTACTGGTAAATATGCTAATAAAGCCTAATCTTATAGAAGAGGAAATATTTTTTTTATCAAGAATCACTCAGTCATAGATAAAGTTCTGTACATTGCCAATGCTGTGTGTGATGAGAAGCAAAATTGAACAGATATAAAAAGCATACTCTTTGTGGCTTCACAAAGCACAATCTTTTTATCTATGATATCTTCAGCTATATTGATACATGGAATTAAGCCAAGGGCACACGATTTCTTAATATAGTCTAAAAAGTTAGCAAACTCTAATCTAGATGGTAAGAATTTCTCCCAGCAACAAATGAAATGGGGTTATGTAAAAGTTATGTGTGCATTTGCAGTCTGCTTCACTGTAATGGTTGTTTATTTGCTTTTTTCTTTCATCTGAGTTCCATGTTCCATGTGAACGTTTGTGTTTAAAGCAACTAGATGTTTTTTATTAAGAGATGAGAATTTAGAACAAATTCTACAGTTTTCAGGGCAGTTGTCTTATAGTAGTGTGCTTCCAAATGCAGGATATGTCCATAATATAGGAGAAAATCCTCAGCAAAACCATTTTTTTACTAAATTGCATGAAATTAAAGATTTAATGCGATGATCCAGACCAATTTGGCCTGAAAATGGATTGACCTAGCTCTATCAGTGCTAGGTTTTTGGCTTAAAGTAAATAGTTTTCCATTTCAATTGACTACCTTAATTATAGTCTCTCAAATAAAGCATTTTTCTGCCCTTATCATATAATTGTATGTTTTAAAAGATATATTTTAGAGTAACTTTTTATGTGTAAATTTCTGTAAATTTGATAGATTATTGTTATGACATAAGCAGAAGTGACAACATTAAGATCTAAAGATTGATTTTCACCAATTTAAATTGTATTTTGGTTTGGATCATTTATATTATCTGATTTATTGATCTGAATATGTTTGTATGAGAACTGTTTTTCCAAACACGGATAAATGAATTGAATTTGGACTCTTCCATTCCATAACCCAAGTATATTTCGCAATTTGTTTCAAAAAGTGGTTCACTTTTTAGATTCAATTCAACTGGCTTTGAATCAAAATGTTGAATCAAAGCTATATACAGTTCTAACAAATACTACAGACAGATAGATGAAATAAAAACGGTATTGATGCAGTTTCTCCAATTAGAGTGATGGAGTGACAGGAAGACATGAATTCAAAGAATTTCCAGACCATGAAAGGGCAGAATACCGTACCTGTTCTTTATGAAATATAGGCAACATACCTGAATGAGCATGGCCTAACAACAATGTACTGGGCCCTTTGTAACCTGCTTCTTTCTGTTTCCTCTGCACAAACGTTTCCCTCTGCTTCTGCCTCCTAGTGGGCTGTCTGAAAGAGGCTATACATATGTATTAACTTATTAAGCAATAGTATAGATTCTCACAAGTTGAAACACAAGGCATGCTGTGCCTGTGCTCAAGTGTCTCCAGGAGGTTCGAGATTAATAGAAATGCAAATGGAGCATCTGCAGAAGACCACGTGATTAGAGCCTTCTCCCCTCACACCTCAAAGTCAAAAGCAAAAAAAACCAAAAACAAAAACCTGCATGTGAAATGCAATAGCAAACAAAAAATGGATGATATAATATCCAAAATCAGTTTCCAGTTTCAACCCGTCAGCATAACATTCAGCCCCATGCCAAGCAAAAAAGGCACTGCCCGTGCATTGCAGAACCTAATTGTTTTTCCTGGCATCAGAATCCTAGAGAATGTCTTAGTCCTCACGGATATGTCCCCTTGGAAAAACTCTCTGCAGAACGTCAGTAAATGCAGTTCACTGAAGCAAGGAAAAGCTTTTAATTTCTGCTTTTATCTTATGTCCCTTCTCTTGCTCGGCAACTCTATTATTAAGCTCAACAGTGGCTCAGAAATTCAGAATATTCATTTCAAGGAAGGGCTTTAGAATTATCAGGCTGAAAGCGAAATCCAGTTTGAAAGTGCCCTTTAGTTTTCAAACTGAATGTAAAAATAGGAAGTTAGTATCTTCTAGTAAATGATATTCACCTTCCTCTTCTTATTCTTTTGATTTTAAGAATCCACTTTATTCATTAACACTTCTGAACTGTTTATTTATAACATATACTGTATATGGTTGCCCAACTCAAACAACATAACTCTGGGTGGTATAGCCCAACCAAAATAAATGAAACAATTAAATGGTGAACAGAAACTAAACTTAATTGCAAAATGGTGAATATTCCATAACTTTGAGTGTATGGTTAGTTAATATACAGTATATAAAAATAAATCTGCAGCATTATCCATCACACACTGCATCAGAAAGGGAAGCAACAAACTTTATCCATTACATGGATCAGCCTGAAAGTTTGTCAGACCGAATCAGAACTTTCCAAAAATTCTGGGACAATGTTAACTTAGAGAATTTCCCCTAGCTTTATGTCTCTAGATTGGCACAAACATTTGGCTGGTACAATGTAGATTGCTTCTGAAGGACCCTTTTTCAATTTCAATTAATGAACAGTCCTATGAATATATGGAGAATATAAAGCGGGGGGTGACACAAATCCAATCCAAGTGACAGAATCACAATTTTCACTCACACTAATGATAGCTCCACACGTGTAAATTGGGAATGCAATTCTTTCAGGCTCCCCCACATTTATAAACTAATCTAGTTTTTAAATGACATAATACTATAAGTTAACAGTGGGAATGTTAGTTGCAATTTCATGAAAAAAATGGTTTTAGGACCACTTCAAAATAGTCCTCTCTGCAATGGGAATATAAACTGCATGTTTATTTACAGTGTTTCTATATTGGCAGTTTCATGCAGACTCCCATAATCTAATGTTGTTTAACTTTTAATCAACCTAGCTGCCAGCTTGTCCAACTACTTATTTGCTTGTCTAAATCTCCCAGCATTTTGTTTTTCACAATAGCATATTGTGTATATTCCTGCAAATGCTTTTTTCCTGTTCATGTCTCCATTTTATTCACATCATATGTAGTTGAATCATGGGGGGATAAAGTACTGTAGGAACTCTAAGGCTGGGAGAGGTGGCCATCAGGACTGGGTCATAAGTACCTTTTGGTTGGTATGTCATAACTTTGGATGGTCATGAGTCAAGGACTACCTGAAACTCATCCCATGTTGTGTAAAATACCATAGATTTAACATCCCTTATGACCTCCACGGATAAAAATCCTAAAGGGAAAAAACAACTCAAGAACATGGGAAACACTGAAAAATATGATCATAAAAGCCCAGTCCAACATATTACCACTGAAAAAGAAAAACAAGAAATCCAAGAAGAAACCAGCATGGTTGTGTAAAGATCTCTCTGATAAACTGAAAGACAAAAAGGATAAGTACAAAAAATGGAAACTATGGCAGAATATTAGCAGCTAGCATGAATCTGCAAAGATGAAGTCAGGAAAGCAAAGGCATGGAATGAACAAAGACATGCAACAAAAGTCAAAAGATAATAAAAAAAGTTTCTTTCAACATATAAATAACAAGAAAAAAGTCAAGGAAACAGTTGATCCACTAAAGAGAGAAGATGGCAAGGAAGTAACAGGCAGTAGAGAGAAAGCAAACTGCTTAACTCATTCTTTACATCAGTCTTCATGCAAAAAGAAACTATAGCCCAACCTACCAAAAACATAACTGTAAAAGACAGACTAGAAATAAAAATTAAAATAAGCAAGAAAATGGTAAGAGAACCCCTGTCTGACCTTCATGAATATAAATCATCAAGACCTGATGGATTACATCCCATAGTTCTGAAGGAGCTGGCAGATGTTAACTTAGAACCATTGTACCACATCTTTAAAAAATCCTAGAGTACCAGGGAACTACCAGAGGATTGAAAAAGAGCTGATGTGGTTCCTATCTTCAAAACAGGGGAAAAAAAACAGACCCAGGAAACTACAGACCAATCAACCTAACATCAATACCTGTGAAGATACTGGAACAAATCAGCAAAAAACAGATCTGTGAACATCTAGAAAAAAATAAACTTATAACTAATAGTCAGCACAGTTTTGTTAAAAACAGATCATGCCAAACCAATCTTATTTCATTCTTTGACAAAGTGACTAAAGTAGTAGACCAGAGAAATGCTGTATACTTAGACTTCAGCAAGGCATTTGACAAAGTAGACCACAACCTACTTCTTGGTAAATTAGAAAAATGTGGGACAGACACCATCACCACCAGATGGATTTGTAACTGGCTGACAAACCGTACTCAAAGAGTAGTCTTTAATGGTACTACATCTACATGGAGGGAAGTAAATAGTAGGGTACCACAAGTTCCATCTTAGGCCGAGAACTTTTCAATATCTTCATAAATGACTTAGATGAGGGTATAGAAAGGGAACTCTTCAAATTTGCAGATGACACTAAGCTATCAGGAATAGCCAACACCCTAGAAGACAAGCTCAGGATCCAAAAAGATATTGACAGACTTGAACAATGGGCCCTATCCAATAACATGAAATTTAATATGGAGAAAACCAAGGTTTTACACCTAGGCAGGAAAAATCAAAGGTACAAGAACATATTAAGCAAAACCTGGCTCAAAAACAGTAACTATGAGAGGGACTTTGGAGTCCTAGTGGGCAATCACTTAAACAGGAGCCAGCAGTGTGTGGCAGCAGCCAAAAAAGCTAAACCAACCCTTGTTTGTATAAACAGAGGCATAAAATCAAAATTATGTGGAGTATTAGTATCACTTTATAAATCCTTAGTAAGACCACACCTGAAATACTGCATCCAATTTTGGTTATCACATAACAAAAAAGATGTTGAGATTTTGGAAAAAGTGCAAAGAAGAGCAGCTAAGATGATTAAGAGCCTGGAGAAAAAAAGCATATGAAGAACAGTTGCAGGAATTGAGTATGGCCAGTCTAGAGAAAAGAAGAAGTAGGGGTGACATGATAGCAGTATTCCAGTATTTGAGGGGCTGCCACAAAGAAGAGGGGGGCAAAGCACCAGAAGGCAAGACAAAAAACAATGGATGGAAACTAATCAAGAAGAGAAGCAAACTGGAATTAAGGAAAGCTTCCTAACAGTGAGGACAATTAACCAGTGGAACAGCTTGCCTTCAGAAGTTGTACAGTAGGTGCTTCATCACTGGAGGTTTTAAAGAAAAGACTGGACAACCACCTATCTGGAATAGTATACGGTCTCCTGCTTGAGCAGACGGATTTGAGATTGATGGCTTTTTCTGTTATGGATTTGTCTAGTAACCCCTAAAATGATCGCCATTGCCCTATGTTGTAAATATGAATTCCATAGTTTTACCTCTTGTGTGAATTAGTATTATCATTTATCTAGCCTGATTATTCCCATCAGTCAATTCCATCAAGAACACCTTTGATTCCTGTATTAGAAGTAGGAATGGTCACTATCTTCATCTAATACATCATTTGATTTTAGTTAGCAAAACTGAGATACCAAGGCTTTGAAAGATCCCTACTAAAATCCATGAAAGCATCTTTTGGACAGTTAGGCTGATACCTCAGTTCATCACTTCAAGCCTGCTTTATTAGTTTATTGATTGCAATTTTGAGACATTGTTAAGATGCCTTTTGTTAAATTCTTATAGTGATTGGCTGGTAGGTAATCCCTGTGAAAGAGTCGAAAGTAATGAGACTCCCTGCTACCTCACTGGTATAGGAACTAATGCCTATAAAGAATAGTAGGGTGTTTCTTTTTTTAGTTCAGAAGAGAAAGTTAGAGAGGAAGCAAAATGGTGGGGAGAGTTGAAAACTGGAAGACTCTTGAGGGACAGGATTCCTTCGGACATTTATAATGAAAAAGATTTGCTGCATTATAGAAACATTCTCTATTTGCCTCCATTATGTTATGCTTGTATATTTGTAAATCCATATTTCAAAAACACCCTAACTTTTCAGCCCTCTCTTTCACAACTGAAAGAAACTTAACCTGGCTAGCATTGCCCCAGGAAACTGCAGTACTTTGGGGAGAGAAGTATGCCCAAGAACATGCATCTATTTGGATGTACTTTCACTTCCTTATGTCTTGAACACAAAACTCTTGGCAGAAGTAATGTAATCTTATGCAAATGGAGCTGTGTTTTTGGAGCTTCCCCTTCCCTTCTGCCACCAGTCATATAAATGACATGGCAGTGTACTTCTTGTGCATTATTTGTGTTTGTACAGTGAGCGTGTATAGCCTTAGGAAAACCTCTTGGACTCATTTGATTGCAACCGCACTCTTAAATCTCACTTACTGTCTGTGATTTTGACAGAGAAAGGAGTCTGAGTGTGGTTTTTCACATTTTCTGAAGGTTTTATGATGTGGAAGCTTGAAAGTGACTATCCTGATGGCACAGTTGGCTCACAGCTGCTGGTATACTTACTGTCCCTGTAAATGAAATAATGCACTCTTGAGCACTTTCCCTTCCCCAGAATAAGACTCCTGAGCAGCTGTTGCTGCCTTCAGAGTACTTTTGCATAACACATGAAGGATAAAAAAAAATACATCTATGTCCAATTTGAAAGAATCTATGGGAGCTTGGAAGTGACACCAAACATTTCTTCCCATAAAGGACAGTCCATCAGCATGCCACTGCTTTGCCAGGAGACTCACCTTTCCTAACACAAGCAACCCTAACTTCAGAATGAAAGATGGTTATTCGTTTTCGTTTGGCTCAGTTTCCCATTTTTAGAATCTAAAATTCATTTTGTCCTCGTTCTCATCATTTGTGTGGTTTTTTTTAAAAAAAAAATCTGAACGAATATTCACGTTTCTTGGAATAAGAATATTTTGTACGTACATTTTCCTAATATGCAACACATTTTTTATAATATAATACTGCCAAAATAGATAAAAATACATTTGTAATGAAAAAGATTGGCTGCATTATAGATTGCTGCGTTCTCTATTTGCCTCCATTATGTTATGCTTGTATATTTGTAAATCAATATTTCAAAAACACCCTAACTTTTCAACCCTTTTCAACTTTTCAACCCTCTCTTTCACAACTGAAAGAAACTTAACCTGGTCAGCATTGCCCCAGGAAACTGCAGTACTTTGGGGAGAAAAGTATGCCCAAGAACATGCTTCTACTTTCACTTCCTTATGTCTTGAACACAAAACTCCTGGCAGAAGTAATGTAATCTTATGCAAATATTACCTGGGAAAAATTCATACTATGCGGTTTTATTTGTTATTTATTAGAGCATGATTATGCATGATTTATTAGAGCACGATTATGCTCTAATAAAGCATAAAAGCTTAAAAGCTCCACTTGATGATTCTTAGCATTAAAGAAAGAGGCTCAGACAGCCAAGTTTTTGTGTGATTTTTTTATGGACAGTTGAAAATTGTCAGCAAAATTCTTTAATCCCTAGTACAAAAAAAACAGAAAGGGCATCAGAAGCAGGGACTTTTTCCCTACCACAGAAGAGTTCTTCTGCAAAACAAAGTGAACTAGGTATTAAAGTTTCAAAGATGAACTATGTCGGTTGCTTATTATCGCCTTTTGAAAGACAAGCTATGTATGTGTAGCACATTCTCTTCCTCGGGTTCTAAAATGTCTTGTACAACCTCTGTAAGATGGTTTGCACTTGGACTCTTTTTTGCCCTTGGTGCTGCAGATATTGCTTATGATTGTTTCACGGCTAGGAAGTTTGGAACTATTGGATAGTCTGATTCTCAAACAAAAATGTTGAAATATAGGCCATTTAGGAGCCAAAGTAACTACAAATGGCGGGAGGGCAGGAACCACTGCTATTTTGCACTAAAGAAACTTCAAATGCCTCCTATGGCCCTGCTATAAAAGGGGTTGGGGAAAAAAATTCCAAAAGCCATAATCATGTGCATGCCTTCCCTATTTTTTTTAAAATGGTACTTTAATAAGTTGATTATCACTGAGCTCAGTAGTTACCAATTGTATACAGTTTGCTGCTGCGCAGAAAAAGATTCCAAGACACGGTAATTGGTCTTAGTCATAAAATGCCACAATTTTCAATTATGACTGCATTTCCCTGTTAACAGTGCATGGAAATCAAAGGCAGATTTAGGTTTCTGGGGATTCGGCGAGCTGAGTCAGTGGCATCCTGCAGATATACTCTTATCTCAATACTTCAAAATCCCCTTTGTTGCTGGCTGAGAACCACCCAGCCATTGTTGGATTGTTTCTGTTTCGAAAGCATTGGGGAGAGTGCCAGCAATCTCAGCTTGTTACATTTCCCTTTGAAATATTACATGCAGTACATGAGCTATTTTTCGTGCAACATATTAGTATGATACAAAGAGGGATACCCAAGTGATTTTTGCTTCTGAAGCCAAAGTAGTTGGTCCTTGAAACATTCTGCGTCAAATTCTACTTGGTTTTATTATCTAATGTTTCTGCCTTCATCTACTATATCCCAAGTTAATCACTGGTTAATAATAGTGATGATCATTCATTATTATAGTTGATAATTATTCTCCCCCATTAGCAACCAGATCATGTTCATCACAACTTTGCTTTTTGTATTTGCAGAGTTCTTTGAGATCATGTCTCTTGAAACTGCTCAACTTTAACAATATATTTTATATGGAAAATAGGTGTCATAGTGTTTGCTCTTCATAAGATCATGCTCTTCAATAATTCCAAATAACTGTCCTCGCTGTGGTGGTGTATATGGAGACTATCTTAAAGTAATTATATTAATATTAGAAGCAATCTCAACTGAGATCAGATTTGTTGTCTTCTGGATCTGTGTCTGAAACTACTTATTTCACCTACATAGGTGACTTCTACAGACAGAAATACATGGTTTCTCTTGTGTCACCCATTGTTGCCAACCTATATGTGGAAGAAGTGGAGAAGAAAGCATTCAGCTCCTTCCAGGGGTTGGCACCAAGCCATTAATTCAAGTATGTGGATGACATCTGGGTTAAAATCAAAGTCCAGGAAGTATAGGCCTTCACAGACCATATAAACACTGTAGATTCAAACATCAAGTTCTCCAGGGAAGACACCAAGGACAACAGGCTGGCGTTCCTAGACTATAACGTTCTGATTAGGATCTGTGGCAACCTGGAAATAGAGATCTACAGGAAATCCACTCACATAGACCAATGCCTGCTGTTTGACTTCCACCATTCACTTCAACACAAACTATGAGTCAATGGGACATTACATCACAAGACAGAAAACTTCCCCACCCCCAGGGATGCCCAATAGAAGGAAAACATGCACTTGAGAACAGCTCTTAAGGCCTGTGGGTATACAAATTGGGCCATTATTAAATCAGTGTCTCAATCCAACAAAGCAATGGCAGACAGAGCTGAGATTTAAAATCAACTGAAGAACCTAGTCACTCCATATGTGTATTGAAGAAGCTAAAATGAATATTTGAAAACACCACATACCTGTATTCTTTAAATCCACCAATACACGAGACAGAGGCTTGTTCACCTAAAGATCAGACACCAAAACATAAGAAAAGTATGCAGTCTAAGGAGGCTGCACTTAATAAGCTATCTAGGGTAAAGGATTTAGGGGTTGGAACATTTACATCCCAACAACTCTCTGCCTATTCACCTAACGAGCTATCCAGATTAGGTGAGAAGTGAAACCTCCCTGGAGGACATATATAGGACCCCCTAACCAACTTGCTCAGACTCAAGGATAAGTAGCAAAAATGTTTCGAACCAACAAGAACTCCAGTTGCAATAACTCAACTTCTAGATAACTTTACCTGGCCGACAGAGAATCTTCATCGATCTATTGACAAAACTTATTTAAAAAGAAAATTACTTTCCTTTTTACTTCTACATATGAAAATGAACATATAAACTTAATTTTAAGTAAGGGCATATAAAATACAGAGCCGTGGTGGTGCAGTGTTAGAATACAGTATTGCAGTCTAATTCTGCCAACTGCAAGCAGTTCAATCCTGACCGGCTCAAGATTGACTCAGCCTTCCATCTTTCCGTGGTTCGTAAAATGAGGACCCAGATTGTTGGGGGTAATATGCTGACTCTGTAAACCACTTAGACAGGGCTGTAAAATACTATGAAGCAGTATGTAAGTTTAAAATGCTGTTGCTATTCAGATTATCAAGCATCATGAGCTTCAGTTCTAATGTGGAGATTTTCCATTTTCTATATCACTATCATGCCTATGAAAACTACTATTCTACATTTCTAATTACTAAATACAAAATAATTTTAAATATATATCAAGAAATTCTTATTGTCAGCAATTCAAAGTAGTCTAGACCAGGACACCAAAACCAAGAATACTACAATTAACTTTATTTTAACGTTACAGTAACAGAATCTTGGAAGTTTGAAAGTGCTCTCCGCCCCCGCTTTACATTTCAGAGAACCAGTGATGATCAATTTTGAGATGCTTTTTCAACCCCTATTCTGCTGTGGACTCAGATTCTCTTATGAGCCTATTGTCCAGTCTGCATCTCTTTCTCCTGTTTCTCAGGGTAAGTCTCACAGCCCATTACACCTATTCACATGTAATATGTATGAAATGTAAGTAGAAAAGATTGAAAAGTAAAGGCTATCCAAAGTCAAGTTTAATTTTTGTTGATTACATGGATATATCCATGTGGATTTTTCCTTATAGCAATATGGAAGTAGCATGCCACAGTTTTCTTTGGGGATTTCTTTTGAATTCCCAGTCTTGCCTATAGCCATTGAATCTATTGGTGGTCTTTCATTTCAATACAATCCAAGTTCTACCCTGCTTTAGATTTTTTTTGAGATCAGCCAAAGTTCTAGAGATGTTGCTACCTGCTGTGGGAAGAAAATATTGTAAATTGCTGTAAATAGTCAACTTCACCAAAAATTCCATAAACTAAAAGCATTTTTCCTTGTTGCACAGAGGAGTTGAAATCTTCCCATTGTTCATGTATTCTTTCTCTCTGTCATTCCCTTGGCATAAAATACTTGGTTTCAGTAGATCTCTCTACCTCCATGATTAGACTTCCAGAGAATCATGATCAAATGTGGAATACTCCAATCAAAGTAGTATATCTTTGTAATGAAGTTAGAATTGTACCCATAGTTAGTGGTGGGTAGACTGCCCAGATCCCATGGGCCACAAATGAGCCATAATGGTTTTAGGTCCCCTCAGACAATTCTTTCCTGAATCCTTTCCCAAAACTTGCTTTTCAGTTTGTAATTTGTTATTTCTTTCACTATAGTTAAGGTCTAAATGAGGAAACCCAGCTCCACTTTTCCATTACTTAGGGTACTTCAGGATTGCATTGGTAAAAATTGACTGATTTTCCAAAATTTCACAGTATGATTTCCTAATAGTTAGGATCAAAAACTGATGAACACAATTGTAAACAGACATACTTAAAATGAAAACAAGTAGAGCTCTTTTATAACACTACACAAGGGGGAAAATAATTATCTTGCTCATTTGTGTGACATTATGACATCATCAACTTATTGCTTCCAGGCCTTGCTAAAAATTTAATGGAGAAAAATGTAAATTTTGACTGCCAAAAGATTGATATTTCCTCATATAAGCTGAATATTTAATATTATTGAATTTTATTTTGGTGGTTAGATTGTATTGTCAACTTTACAATGAACTTGGCTGCAGCCATTTTTGTTGTTTTAGGTTGCCACAAGAAGGGGAGGGGGGAAAGGTATTTCTGGTTGTCTAAACATAAGCAAATCTTGTAAGAACCAAGTTCATTCTCACACCAAATGGGAGAAGGAAGATTGTTTAGTCAGAAAGCCCGCCAAGTTGTTCTGTGGGATAGTATGAATTGAGGGGTGGGAATTGTTACATTGTATTACTTTGATTCTTGGGGGGGAAATTTAGATCTGGTTTCACTTTTGACCATGCCAATATTATATATCCAATAAACATTCTTTGAGGAATTTTCTTGCCTCGGAGTTCTGATTTATTTGGACTCATTGATCAGAACCATGATATGTACAACATCTGGAGTCATGTTTCATGAGATGGGCAGCTATATTAATATAATAAATAAATATGATACATTAACTTATTATTAAGATTTTTCATTTAAAAATGCATTTTAATAATTTTTAAATTTGTTGCCAAAGTTAAAATACAAAACAGAGAAAAAAAGAAAGAAAAAAGAAGAAAAAACAAACAAGCATAAAATGGTGACAATAAAAAAAAATGTGTACAAAAAATAACAAATGACAAATATATTATTAACACTAACATAAATCATAAAATATCCACACTGGTTGAATGCTGAAAAATATATCTAAAATATCTGATACATTCTCTATCTCCTCTTATTTAACAGGTCTACAAGTAATTATAAACTTTCCTATCTATATTTAATAAAAAATAATATGTTGCATAGAAAAATGTCATTAATGTGGAAATCTTCCATGTATGTTACACACTGATCTTGATACCAATGAGTAGAAAAGATAATACTTCCCTTGCTCATACATTTTACAAGCAGAAAAAAATTGTATACCTCCTTGAAGAATGCAAAAAAAGTAATTAACTATGTTTAAACACAATCAACTCACATTTCCCTGTATTTTTGGGGTTGCAGTATTTTTAAATGCATGTTCATATTCTGAAATTCTTCTACTCTGTCATTGTATTCCCCCGCCATTCCAATTTGCCTTTCCAATTACTTTTTCCCTCCAGTGTTGCTTCACTTTTTCTTTCTGATATTTGATTGTTAAAACAGTTTCCTTCAAGTTTCCCTTTCCTTTCTGTTATTATAGTATTTATTACTAATAATTGCTTTCTGTGTTAGTGTTTTAATTGCAGAATAAGTTAAAGCTTGAGGCTGTGGTTCCAAACACAGATACTTGAAAGCAACTACACTAATGTCAATTGCATCCCCTTCAAATAGGATGCTTTTACCAGACTATTAAATTCTCTTGCATACATCAAAGACCTATAATTATAAATTTAGGCAGAAGATACTCATCTGAAAATCCCAAGGTTTCTATTAGCGTTTTAAATAGCCTCCCTCCGAGGTTGTGATCAGATCCAGTTCTGCTTAGACAACACCATGCGCATTTCAACCATGTTCTAGTTCAAATTTATTAGTCTGATGTTCAGTGAGGAAATGTGAAGGGAAATTTATCAGTCAATAACAGGCAATCAATGATTATCAGAAGTTTGCAAATGAAGATTCACACATTTGCCTTTTTGAGGTAATGCATTTTCATTGTTCTCATCTAAAGCTTGTTCTCATCTAGTTTGAAGTATGAATTTGTTCTCATCTCGTAGGAACTAGTGAATTTAAGCAACTGACTTTGCAAAGTAATATCTAATTTGTTATAGCTGCAGTTAAAGCTAGGGGGCATTCTGAGAGTATACATTGTAAACTACAAATACAGGCCTCAGAATAGATTGTGGTTATTAGTCAAGGACTATCTATATATGAATGACATCACCATTATCAACCTGCATTGTTATACTTTTATAACAATAAAGTTTTGTTATATACTTTCCTCAGGAATCTATGTCAAACCTCATATATGTCATTTCTAGTTAACAATAATTTGAAGTGTGTATTTAGCATTATGTGTAAGTTATTTGCATTTGATAATACAATAATAGACTGGAAATGTGATATAATCGCAAGAGAAAGAAGACATATCTTACAAAGTAGGATGAATAGTATGAACCCTGAAAGAAGGTGGCTAACAGGGGACTCTTCTGATCCTTCTTAAATGTAATTCAGTGCCTGGATAAGTTGACTCTTTTATTAACCAGGTCCTGCATGAAATCTATACTGTTAGGGAAAAAGGAATGCAAGTGTTGCGAAATGAGAATCAGTTTGGTTAATGGAGGCTATGCTGACCTTTAACAAAATACCTTTAGGAAGATACTGTCACAGCAGTAGTAAAGGGTGACCTTCACTTCCATTAACGTTTAAAGAAGCAACTTGGAAAAAGTTTGTTTTAGAGGAAAAAAACAATTGGAAGGAAAGAAAAAGTATGAATGATACTGAAACAGTTGAGCCAAATATGATGAATAAAGACAAAATGTATTAATGTCAAATACTTTTAGAATCCTTTTTATTTTCTTAGACAGGGAGTTTTTACTCAGTATTTGCCTTCATGAATCCTTTTCACTTCCTTCTCCCATTTATTTACTCAACAGACAATTTTGTACTTTAAGGTATTTGAGAGCAGAATCTTGTTTTTTTCTACGAACTCTGCCATATACACAAAGTATGTATTGTATCTGACATCTACACAATAGTGATAAGAGAATGGAAGTAATAAAAATAATAGACTTGTTAACTGCATTCTTGTCTTATGGCCATTGCTGCCTTTTAAATGTTTAGATAGTAAGAAAAGAAGGTAAGAAAATAAAATAAAAGGAAAAGAAAAGAAATCTCAGTTATTAAAGAAACAGGCATGTTGATCTTGTTGGGACAGGTTCATTTTTCATAAACAAAAAAACTCTTCCTGCCTCTGATACATTTATAAGCAGCTGGTTCAGTTTGGCAGTATTATAAATGACACTGAAAACTTAATAAGGAATTGCTGGTTGGTTTGCCATATATCTGAAAGGCTGAATACATAACAAAAAAATAGTAATCAGCAATGCATGGTTTTTAAGCAGTTCTATTCAAAGCAAAAAAAAAAAAAGAAGCTCTGAATAAATCATTATTACAGGTCAGTTCTTATATGTGCCTACTCAGTAATATAACTCATAAAAATAGGAGATGATTAACACCCACAAAAATGTTACAACAGCCTATCTCAGTATGGTGCCTTCCTGCAACACAATACCGATTGGTCATGCAGGCTGAGACTCCTGGGTGCTGTAATCCCAACATATCTAGAACAGTGTTTCTCAACGTTGACAATTTTAAGGCATGTGGACTTCAACTCCCAGAATTCCACAGCCAGCATTGCTGGCTGTGGAATTCTGGGAGTTGAAGTCCACATGCCTTAAAATTGTCAACGTTGAGAAACACTGATCTAGAAAGAACAAGTACGGGAAAAGCTAGTTTTCATTTTCTTATAACCTGGTAATATTTAGAATTCTAGAGTTGGAACAATCGTTGGAGGTTTTCTAGCCCCACTCCATCTTCCCAGGGCAGAACGGTCAAACAGCCCTGAACAAACAACTATCGAATCCTTGCTTGAAAACTGGCAACAATGGAACTTCCATGACTCCTGAAAGCAGGCTCTTCCACTGCATAATATTTTCATAATGAGAAAATAACTTCCTATTTTGTATTTGGATCTCTCTCTAAATGTTCCACCCACTAGTCCAGTGGTGGCGAACCTATGGCATGGGTGCCAGAGGCGGCACTCGGAGCCCTCTCTGTGGGCACATGTGCCGTTGCCCCAGCCTCGCCTCCCCCTGCGACCCCCTCCTCTCCAGCAGCCCCCCTGAAGGAGAGTCGCCCTCTAGGGTGGCCCATGCGGAGCAGCGCAGCCAAGGACATGGCAGCCAGGCAGCATAGACAAGACTCTCCCTCACACCCCATCATGCAGTTGATGCTGCAGGGTGTAGGCAGAGGGTGTGGCCACCATAGCGCTGCTGGGCTGCCTGGGCGATATACGGCGGGCCCTGGAGGCGGTGAGTGGTGCTGTGGGCAGGCAGGACGGGGGATGGGGGGCAAAGCGGGGGATGGGGATGGGGGTGGAGCGGGGGCAGGACCAGTTTTTGGGCACTCGGTCTGTAAAAGGTTCGCCATCATTGCACTAGTCAGTAGGGGCCTGCTGGATTTAGGGGGAAGGGTGTTTCCAAAGGGAAGGGGTTTCTATCAAGAAGATGCAATATCTAGGTCCCACTAGAACACAACATTTAATGGAAGGAGCATCTCCCTTAGTGTTATCTTGTTTTGGCTATACCCACCTAGCTCCTTTAAGTGCTTTTAATGCGATTTAGCCTCCATGCCCTTATTATTTTCATCGCATTTCTCCGAAGTCTTTTCTTGAATTGTGGTGACCAGAACTGGAATGTTATATGCAATGTTATATAGTGTGACCAATGCAGCATAGGCAGAACTATCATTTCCCATGATGCTGATACAGGTAGTCCTTGCTTGATGACACTAATTGGGATTGGAATTTCCATAGTTAAGTGAAGCAGTTGTTAGGTAAAATATCATGTGACCACACTGCTTAGTAACAGCAGTTCCAGCAGTCCCAGTTGTGGTCATTAGGCATGGTCCTCATACTTCTCCTACCCTGGACAAATTGTTGACTCCACCCCACTGCTTTCTCCCTGGCTGGGCCTAGTAAGCTCTTTTTAGCAAACAAGGCTCTGCCACCCTTTTGCATTCACTTCTGCTTCAACTGCCCCACCCACCTATATCCCTCCCTCCATCCATGCTCTTTCAGCTGCTCTGCACTCTGCCACCACCAGCACCTTTCCCTGCTAAATCCAACTACTCTCCACTTTATTTCTCCCACTGCTTTTGAGTTGTGCCTGGCCAAGGGAGCTACTGGCCTTCAGAATACCTTCACAAGGCCTTCAGAGGCATTTCAGAAAACATGGTGCTAGTAAGAGGCTTGTGACTCTGATGTTTGATAAATGCTTCTAACTGGGCCTGATTTA